>NC_045554.1:4534642-4634642 GCF_009769535.1 Thamnophis elegans
CTTGTAGATTGAGAAGCAACGCAGTGACCTCTCCCGGGAACTGGAAGAGCTAACCGACAGACTTGAAGAAGCTGGAGGTGCTACCACAGCTCAGGTAACCTCATCCCTCAAGCTCGCTGATGGCTGTGCCGTGCCCATTCCACAGGCTGAGAAACTGAGTCTCAAAGGAAGGGATCCTTCACAGGACACCCAGCCACCTCTCCCTTTGTACGGTTTTTCAAGCGTTGGAAGTAACGGCGGGTCAGACAATGTTGGGGATTGACGATTTCAAGGGGAGGCAGGGGGTGGACGCCTCTTACGCCTCTTATTCCCGCTCTTCTCTTTGCGCCCAGATTGAGCAGAACCGCAAACGGGAAGCCGAGCTGCTTAAGCTCCGGCGAGAACTGGAAGAAGCCGCCTTGCAGAGCGAGGCCACGGCCTCCACCTTGCGCAAGAAGCACACCGACGCCATGGCCGAGATGACCGAACACCTGGAGAACCTTCAAAGGGTCAAATCCAAGCTGGAGAAAGACAAGCAGGTCATGAAGGCCGAGATCGATGATCTCAGCAGCAGCATGGAAAACGTCCAGAAGTCCAAGGTACGACAAACGAACGAAAAAAATGCCATTGTGCGAGTCTGGGAACCCCAACCTCATGCCTGGATCCTCAACCGACATCTTCTCTTAGTCATCCTCCAACCAAACATGGTTTTGGCAAAGTCAAATAGGCAAAGTCAGGAACATGGTAGATCTTCTCTGAATCCTGTGATGGATTGAGCTCCTGAATGCAATACTGTGATGGAATAAGGGTCTGAATTCCCAGAAGGGAGGGACCGCACACCAGAGGACCAAGAGACAGCAAAGTTTAGTTGATTGGTTGGGAGGGAGAAAGTCAGGTCAACTCCTCCCTAGAACCTCCGAGGATGTTTTTAATGATGCAAGTAGTTCCTTCAGCTTGGCAAGATTCTGTCTACAGGTGAGGAATGATAAAGGATATTGCTTAGAAGCCTTCTGACCTCGGCTTCCCCAAAAAGCACAAGGCAGAATCCTGGTCCCCTTTTATTAAATGAATGTGAATTCCTCTCAATTCACATCCAGCAAAGGCCGAGGTCAGTCTTTCAACGGAATATTTATTACCACAGACCTTATCAATCTGGGAAAGCTGCCATGTAAATATTTCCCAAATGTGATGCTGTGCAAGGAAATACTTGGCACAGAGTCTCTGAGATTCACGGACAGATCTTCACACTCCTGAAATGAATGAACAAATGGATTGTTTCCTGCAAAAGCTCCCTCCCCTTTCGCTCCTCTTTTATTTCCTATGGGAGGGGCCATTCACCATCCACCTGTGACTTTACTCCCAAGTCGACCCTGATTTCTGAGGGTCTGATTTTTTTCTCCTGGCAGCTCTGTGCATGCGCACACTGGGAACAGGCTCCAGCTGCTCCTCTGCCTCACTGCTGTCTAGTTCCGTAGGCACCTGATCACTGCCAGATGACCTCGGCCCCTTCTCTGCCTCCGATGCAGAGCCCTCGACCGAGCCTTCCCCAGACTCCAGGACTGGCCCGTGCTCCTCCCCAACCTCCTCACTGTCCGACTCTGCTGCCAGCTCCGCTGGCGGGCCACAACAAGAAGAGCCTCAATGTGTCTTTCGTAATTCTGGGGGACCGACAAGTACCATACTACTGTTAGTTACTTGCAGCAGAGTCCAGTTCTAAGGATTGCCGTTTGGTTTTGTTGAAATGTAAGCAGGAACTCTGGGTTATTCTGAAGTTGTCTTCTTCTTTGTATCCTTGCAGATTAATGCCGAAGCTCATGTCCGCAGATTGGAGGATAACCTGGCTGAAGTCAACGCCCGATTGGCTGAGATGGAAAGGAATCAAGCAGAAACGAACGCCGTCAGGAACAGACTCCAAGGTTGGTTTCGTTGGGCGGCCCTCCCGAGTTCCCACTATTTTGTTTTGTTTTGTTTTTCATTGCGTTGTCCAACAAGAGCCGAGGTGGTGCAGTGGTTAAATGCAGCACTGCAGGCTACTTCAGCTGACTGCAGTTCTGCAGTTCGGCTGTTCAAATCTCACCGGCTCAGGGTTGACTCAGCCTTCCATCCTTCCGAGGTGGGTAAAATGAGGACCCAGACTGTGGGGGCGATATGCTGACTCTGTAAACCGCTTAGAGAGGGCTGAAAGCCCTATGAAGCAGTATATAAGTCTAACTGCTATTGCTATTGCTAACTGTACAAATGTTTACCCTGACCGCTAGCAATTCCAGCCTCGTGTCCTTCGTTTCCACGTCCTCGCGTCTGTGGTTTTTCATTCATACCGCAGAGAAATTGTGTTTCCCCTTTTCAGGTAAAATTAGATGCACGATGGGCGGCCTTTGAAGGCCGGGCTTCATTTATCTTGTCTCTTTTTATATTCCTCCAACCGCATCGCCAAACTTGGGCGAATGGATTGCCAAACCTTGATGCTCGATTTTCTGCCAGCTTGAAGCAAAGAACGAGCCAAAGCTACGGGTTGCATTGTAAATGAGGCATAGCTCAAGCCATAGAAGAAAGGCAGAAGAAAGATTGTCCAGCTACCCACTGATCAGAAACTCCCCTCTCCGGGCCCGAAATTTCAGTCCTGCTCCCACGCATATAACCCTCACCCATTGGTCCAGTCTTCCACAACCATCACTTTCATAAACTTATGTTCAATCTCCTGGGCTCCAGAGGGTTAACATCATTGCCCAGAGTCTCATTGGTTTCCCTCTCCATTCCTTGGAAGAGCTTTATAGTTCCCGCTGCCTTAAGAAAGTTCAAAACTGTCAGAGTTTTGGCAGTGTGACTATGATTATGAGATAAAACCCCAGGAGCAAAACAGCACACAGCACACAGAGCCTTTAGGCAATTAATAGTGGTTTATATACAAATATATACAGACAAATGCATGATAGATAAATCCCTTATCACTCAGCTATGGACACAAGGAGAGAAATGAGATACATGACGAGAGGGAGAGAAAAACACCCTCTAGTGGCCATTACACACACACATATTGCTGAATCATCATCATTGCATCAACTTACAGTTTACAACTTACAAACTTACATCAGCTGGCAGCTATTAAATCCTCATTACCTGACAAAAACATCCTTAAATAGCAATAGCAATAGCAGTTAGATTTATATACCGCTTCATAGGGCTTTCAGCCCTCTCTAAGCGGTTTACAGAGTCAGCAGCATATTGCCCCCAACAACAATCCGGGTCCTCATTTTACCCACCTCGGAAGGATGGAAGGCTGAGTCAACCCTGAGCCAGTGAGATTTGAACAGCCGAACTGCTGAACTGCAGTCAGCTGAAGTAGCCTGCAGTACTGCATTTAACCACTGCGCCACCTCGACTCTTTTAAAGATCCATCTCATCCTGGGTAGCCTTTTTTTTTTTGAACTATTACCATCTGGCAGACGGTACAGGACAATAAAAAGAAGGACAAATAGGCTGAGAAACAGCTTCGATCCCAGAGCAGTAACTATATTGAATTCTACTATACGGTGCAATATTATGAGGGGTTTTCAATTCAATTGTATAGAATGTGAAGGATGTGTGTTTTGGTGTTATTTGGTTAGTTTTCTTATGTACACTGAAGGTGGCATTTAATTTCGTTGTACGAGGTACAATGGCAATAAAGCAAACTAATCTGAAGATCATGCTGAGTGAAACATCAGCCAATCAAGTATGGAGAGATGGATGGAGAAATCAATCGATCCATAACCCATTTCTCCTCCATTCCTTTTTTAATCCTTCCCTTGCAGCTGAGAACAACGAGCTGAGCAGGGAGCATGAAGAAGGTCAGTCGCGGCTCAATCAAGTCCTTCGGGTCAAGACATCCCTCACTTCCCAAGTGGACGACTTCAAGCGACAGCTGGACGAAGAATCCAAGGTAAGTTCTTGGAACGATGGGCCCAGCTGCTGCTGGAAACCCAAATCACGGAAGACAAGCACAGAGAACTCCAAATGAAGAAGTCCAAACTCGCCTGGTTCTGAAGGTTGAGAATCAGAGCATGCCAAGACAAGCCAAGTGTTGATGTTCCTCACATGGGTTTTGGCCACAGATCCCAACATCTTGGAGAAACTTGATCATGGCTCTGTAGGAAGTTGTCCTAAAAGCAAATTTTGGGGACATCTCCTACCAAAAAAAACCCGAACAGATTTTGGCTTTTAGGGAGATGGTCAAGATTTGCCAGAAATTCCGAAATTAACTATTCATAAAGCTTGTTTTCGGAGAATTAAAGAATTGGCTAGTTATGATTTTCATCTGAGGGTTTTTATAAGAGAAACTATAAACAAAGTAAAGGAAACATGGGGAAAGGACATTCATCTGCTACAACCATAGTTATCCTTTGAGCCGAGGTGGCGCAGTGGGTAGAGTGCAGTACTGCAGGCCACTTCAGCTGAATGTTATCTGCAGTTCAGCGGTTCAAATCTCACCGGCTCAAGGTTGACTTAGCCTTCCATCCTTCCGAGGTGGGTAAAATGAGAACCCAGATTCTGGGGGCAATATGCTGACTCTCTAAACCGCTTAGAGAGGGCTGAAAGCCCTATGAAGCGGTATATAAGTCTAACTGCTATTGCTATTAGGCCCGCAGTGCTGCAGTGGTCAGTCTGGCCAACACCAAACACGACCTGGATTTGATCAAAGAGCAGCTGGAGGAGGAGCAAACCGGCAAAGCTGAGCTCCAACGCTTGGTCTCCAAGCTCAACACTGAAGTTACAACCTGGAGGACCAAATATGAAACCGATGCTATTCAGAGAACAGAGGAACTGGAAGAGACTAAGTGAGTAAGGTGGTAG
Organism: Thamnophis elegans; assembly: GCF_009769535.1. NCBI lineage: Eukaryota > Metazoa > Chordata > Lepidosauria > Squamata > Natricidae > Thamnophis > Thamnophis elegans. The sequence continues at coordinate 4,539,452 of NC_045554.1, forward strand.
AGAGCAGGTTGTAGGGTCTTAGGACACCTGGAGACCTGATGAGGGATTCTGAGAAGTTCAGTTGTTGTGGGGAAGGGTCGGACGAGGGATCCGCATCGGAGGCAGAGATGGGACCAGGCCCGTCTGACAGTTATCAGCTGCCTTCACAGTCGGAAATCAGTGGGGCAGACGAACAGCTGGAGCCTGTTCCCAGTGTGCGCATGCGCAGAGCTGCCAGAAGACAAGAACAACTAAGGAAGCAGGGCCAGCCTGGGAGTAAAGCCACAGGTGGACAGTGATAGGCCTCTCCCATAGGAAATAAAAGAGGAGCGAAAGGGGAGGGGGCTTTTGCAGGAAAGAATTTATTTGTTCGTCAGTTCATTTCAGGAGTGTGAAGATCTGTCCGTGAATCTCAGAGACTCTTTGCCCAGTCTTCCCTTGCACAGCACTGCGCTTATTAACATATTTACATGGCAAGCTAGATAAGGTCTGTGGTCATAAATACTCCTTTGAAAGACTGTTTGCCAGGCCTTTGCTGAATGTGAATGAGAGGAATTCACATTCGTTTAAAAAAAGGGGTTTTGTCGGGACTAGGAATCTGCTTTGTGCATTTTGGGGAAGCCTAGCTGAGAATATCAGTGATATCTAGAAGGTTATCATCATTGTTTGACCCATCTCGTATCTGGGGCATTTCTTCTTCTTCTTTTGGGGTCTGCTTGCAGGAGAAAACTGACCGCCCGTCTTCAGGAAGCAGAGGAAGCGGCTGAAACTGCGCAAGCTCGAGTAGCCAGCATGGAGAAGTACAAGCAGAAGCTCCAGATGGAAGTGGAAGATCTAACTTTGGATCTTGAAAAGGTAAAATAACAAGGGTTAAACTGGTGTTCCTGGGGATGAGAGCCTCTTCTTGGCATCGAGCCCCAACTGACCAGGTTTGCACGATGCGGTATGGCAATGCTAATGAAACCAGATAAAGTTTATCATCATGTGTGAACTCAGCAAAGAAACATTGCAAGTAGGCTTATTGTTAGATCTTTCTGATCTTGGAAGGGGGTGAGGCCACATAAATGGATTTTTTTTCTCCTGGAGGCTTCATAGGCAGGTTGGAGAGTTTAGTGTTTAGTGTTTAGTGGTTTTTTTAGTTTTTAGTTTTTAGTTCTTAGTTTTTTAGTTTTTAGTTTTTTAGTTTTTAGTTTTTTAGTTTTTTAGTGTTTAGTTTTTGGTTTTTAGTTTGTTTTTAGTTTTTAGTTTTTAGTTTTTAGTTTGTTTTTAGTTTTTAGTTTTTTTAGTTCTTAGTTCTTAGTTTTTAGTTCTTAGTTTTTAGTTTTTAGTTCTTAGTTCTTAGTTTTTTAGTTTTTAGTTTTTAGTTTGTTTTTAGTTTTTTAGTTTTTTAGTTTTTGGTTCTTAGTTCTTAGTTTTTTAGTTTTTAGTTTGTTTTTAGTTTTTAGTTTGTTTTTAGTTTTTTAGGTTTTTAGTTTTTAGTTCTTAGTTCTTAGTTCTTAGTTTTTTAGTTTTTAGTTTGTTTTTAGTTTTTAGTTTTTAGTTTGTTTTTAGTTTTTTAGGTTTTTAGTTTTTAGTTCTTAGTTTTTTAGTTTTTAGTTTTTTAGTTTTTAGTTTGTTTTTAGTTTTTTAGTTTTTTAGTTTTTGGTTCTTAGTTCTTAGTTTTTTAGTTTTTAGTTTGTTTTTAGTTTTTAGTTTGTTTTTAGTTTGTTTTTAGTTTTTTAGGTTTTTAGTTTTTAGTTTTTAGTTCTTAGTTCTTAGTTTTTTAGTTTTTAGTTTGTTTTTAGTTTTTAGTTTTTAGTTTGTTTTTAGTTTTTTAGGTTTTTAGTTTTTAGTTTTTAGTTCTTAGTTTTTTAGTTTTTAGTTTTTTAGTTTTTAGTTTGTTTTTAGTTTTTTAGTTTTTTAGTTTTTGGTTCTTAGTTCTTAGTTTTTTAGTTTTTAGTTTTTTAGTTTTTAGTTTTTAGTTTTTTAGTTTTTTAGTTTTTAGTTTGTTTTTAGTTTTTTAGTTTTTTAGTTTTTGGTTCTTAGTTCTTAGTTTTTTAGTTTTTAGTTTTTTAGTTTTTAGGTTTTTAGTTTTTTAGTTTTTTAGTTTTTAGTTTTTTAGTTGTTTTTAGTTTTTAGTTTTCAGTTTTTAGTTTTTAGTTCTTAGTTCTTAGTTTTTTAGTTTTTAGTTTTTTAGTTTTTAGTTTGTTTTTAGTTTTTTAGTTTTTTAGTTTTTGGTTCTTAGTTCTTAGTTTTTTAGTTTTTAGTTTGTTTTTAGTTTTTAGTTTGTTTTTAGTTTTTAGTTTTTAGTTTGTTTTTAGTTTTTTAGGTTTTTAGTTTTTAGTTTTTAGTTCTTAGTTTTTTAGTTTTTAGTTTTTTAGTTTTTAGTTTGTTTTTAGTTTTTTAGTTTTTTAGTTTTTGGTTCTTAGTTCTTAGTTTTTTAGTTTTTAGTTTTTTAGTTTTTAGGTTTTTAGTTTTTTAGTTTTTTAGTTTTTAGTTTTTTAGTTTTTAGTTTGTTTTTAGTTTTTTAGTTTTTTAGTTTTTGGTTCTTAGTTCTTAGTTTTTTAGTTTTTAGTTTTTTAGTTTTTAGGTTTTTAGTTTTTTAGTTTTTTAGTTTTTAGTTTTTTAGTTTTTTAGTTCTTTAGTTCTTTTTAGTTTTTAGTTTTTTAGTTGTTTTTAGTTTTTAGTTTTCAGTTTTTAGTTTTTAGTTCTTAGTTCTTAGTTTTTTAGTTTTTAGTTTTTTAGTTTTTAGTTTGTTTTTAGTTTTTTAGTTTTTTAGTTTTTGGTTCTTAGTTCTTAGTTTTTTAGTTTTTAGTTTGTTTTTAGTTTTTAGTTTGTTTTTAGTTTTTTAGGTTTTTAGTTTTTAGTTTTTAGTTCTTAGTTCTTAGTTTTTTAGTTTTTAGTTTGTTTTTAGTTTTTAGTTTTTAGTTTGTTTTTAGTTTTTTAGGTTTTTAGTTTTTAGTTTTTAGTTCTTAGTTTTTTAGTTTTTAGTTTTTTAGTTTTTAGTTTGTTTTTAGTTTTTTAGTTTTTTAGTTTTTGGTTCTAGTTCTTAGTTTTTTAGTTTTTAGTTTTTTAGTTTTTAGGTTTTTAGTTTTTTAGTTTTTTAGTTTTTAGTTTTTTAGTTTTTAGTTTGTTTTTAGTTTTTTAGTTTTTTAGTTTTTGGTTCTTAGTTCTTAGTTTTTTAGTTTTTAGTTTTTTAGTTTTTAGGTTTTTAGTTTTTTAGTTTTTTAGTTTTTAGTTTTTTAGTTTTTTAGTTCTTTAGTTCTTTTTAGTTTTTAGTTTTTTAGTTGTTTTTAGTTTTTAGTTTTCAGTTTTTAGTTTTTAGTTCTTTTTAGTTTTTAGTGTTTAGTGTTTAGTTTTTTACTTTACTTTTACTTTTTACTTTATTGTCATTGCACATCGTACAATGAAATTAAATGCCATCTTCAGTGTACATTACAACTATAAAAATAAAAACACAAAGCACCCATCCTTCACGTTCTATATAATTAAAATTGAAAATCCGATACTGCCATTAATATTGCATTATACTGTAGGATTCAATATAGTTACTGCCCTGGGATAGAAGTTGTTTTTCAGCCTATTTGTCCTTGGTTTCTGTTTTATTTTAAAACAGAAGAGCAACAATTGGATTTGTTGCAAAATCTTAGAGATGTGGGCTTTGGAGGGCTCTAGAAAGAGCAAAAAATGGATTCCCCCCAAAAGGGCTAGGATTGGCCACTTCTGATTTAATACGATGATTTAACCTTATCCTGTTACCCAAAATGACGCCACCGAGATTAAACGGTGAACCACAAATGATAGCCACCCTTGGTACCAATAAATATCCTGCCAGAGGCAACATCAGTACCAAAGAAGTTGGTTTTGTCAACTCATAAAGTTGCCATGGTGAGGAAAAGGTGGGGAGCGCATTCCACGCATACCTTCGAGTAGAGTCGGATCTTTCATTACCACAGCAGCCTTGTGAGGCGTGCACCTCGTTGGTGAATGTGATTTATGACACAGACTGAGGGCAGGGAAGAAGCGGGGGCAAAGTTCAGCCATAATTAAAACGCGGTCAGATCTGACTGCAATGCGGTATTGCCGAAATGGTCCTCCTAATAAATGACTGGATTTTTTTTCTTTTGAAACTTGGCTTGAGGCTCATGAATTTATTAGGGCATCTTTGGGAAACCTGACGGGTTTCTTGTTAGAAGGAACCTCAGAAACAGAGAATGATGAAGACCGAGAGACAAGGCTTGGGAGCGCACCCAAGATCATCCGTGGTGGACCTCAAGGCTGAGAGTGTCGCTTGTTCTTCTTCTCCTTCCCAGTCCAACGCAGCCTGTGCTGCCCTGGATAAGAAACAACGGGCCTTTGACAAGATGATGGCTGAATGGCAACAGAAGTGTGAGGAGCTCCAATTGGAGGTAGACAATTCCCAGAAGGAATGTCGCATGTACATGACGGAGAACTTCAAGCTCAAGACCGCCTATGAGGAAGCCCTGGAGCAGCTGGAATCCGTGAAGAAGGAAAACAAGACTCTTCAGGGTGAGTTCAGGTGGTCCTTGACGAAAAAACGTTCATTTAGCAACCACTCAAAGTTACAGCGGTACTGAAAAAGTTGACTTTTACCACCAGTCCTCGCGTTTAGGGCCACTGTGGCATCCCTGCCGTCATGTGATCAAAATTCGCGACCTTGGAAAGTATCCTAAATGCCCTAGGGTCATGTGATCATTCTTTGAGAGACCGCCTCCTGCCAATTACCTCCTCGCGACCAATTCGATCACACAGATTAGGCCTCCTCCGAATCCCATCTGCCAGTCAGTGTCGACTGGCGACTACGCGGAGGAGAGCCTTCTCGGTAGTAGCTCCGACCCTGTGGAACGATCTCCCCGTGGAGATCCGTACCCTCACCACCCTCCAGACCTTCCGCACAGCCCTTAAGATCTGGCTATCCCGTCAGGCCTGGGGTTAGATTGTAATCCGTCCCCACCCGAATGAATGAATGTTGTGTTTTATTTTAATTATGTATTGTTATATGTTTTACTGTTTGTGCTCCCCCCCCCCTATGGATTGTAAGCCGCCCTGAGTCCCCCCAGGGAAAAGGGCAGCCTATAAATAAACTTTCCTATTCCTATTCCTATTCCTTTGGGACTTTCCCAGCTGGTTTTCGACAATAATAATAATAATTAGAACACAGCTGGAAAGGATCTTGGAGTTCTTCTAGTCCAGCCACCTGCTCAAGCAGGAGACCTTACACCATTCCAGACCAGTGGCTATCTAAAACCTCCAGTGATGGAGCATCCACAACCAGTTCTTCCCCTGGTTAATTGTCCTCACTGCTAGGATGTTCCTCCTTAATTCCACATTGCTTCTCTCCTTGAATGGTTTCCATCCATTGCTTCTTGTCTTGCCTTCTGGGGCTTTGGGAAATAAATTAACCCTTCTCTTCTTTCGGGGCAGCCTCTGGTCAGCTTGAATAAATATCTGTACGTGCATCTTTTTGTTTTTTTTTTCATTCAGAGGAAATCAAGGATCTCATTGACCAATTGGGTGAGGGAGGTAGAAGTGTCCACGAACTGCAGAAGATAAAGAAGAAGTTGGAAATTGAAAAAGACGAGCTTCAGGTGGCCCTGGAGGAAGCTGAGTCTTCCCTGGAGGTACTGTTGAACGTGGAATCAGGGGCGGGCTGTGGGGGTCGCAGGGGTTCGGAAGAACCTCTAGGTAAGATTCTGTGCAGTTCGGAGAACCCCCTAATCTCACTCCTGGCTGGCCCCGCCCACCCTATCCCTCCCAGAAGTCCCCACATGATCCATTTTAGATGCAGGGCATACACAGAGGCTTAGGGAGGGCGAAAAACTGGCCTACTGGAAGTTCAGAGGGCCTCCGGAGCCTGGGGAGGCCGTTTTCACCCTCCCGGAGGCTCACAGAAAGCCTCCGGAGCCCGGGGAGGGCAAAAAACGACCCTCCTCGCCATGGTGCAAGAGGCCAACTAGGCCATGCCCACCCAGCAACCAGGTAGAGAGAACCCACTGCTGAAATTTTTGAAGCCCACCTCTAAACGCGGTAACATCTTCCATTGGTTTAGTCCTTCTGATTCTTCTTTGTCATCTACGCATCCTTGCCTCGAGGATTCGGACTCTCAAGGCAACGCGAAAGGTTTCCTCGCTGCGTGAAAAGAACCCTGGGGGCTCCGGCTTGGGGAAACTGAGGCCATGGTTCTCCCCCTCTGTTTGCTGACAGGTGGAAGAGAGCAAGCTGATTCGCATTCAGCTGGAGCTGGCTCAAGTCAAGGCAGACATTGACAGGAGAATCCATGAGAAGGAGGAGGAATTTGAAGCCACAAGGTTTGAAACCTATTCTCTGTTCGGTTGTGAGATTCCCCTCCCATCATCCTCCAACCTATACAGCTGTTGTGGCGGGGCTGAGGCCATTCTGGCAGTGATCAGATGCCTTTGAAGCTAGACAGCAGTGAGGCAGAAGAACAGCCTCCAAACAGCCTTCCCATTATCGCCATAATAATGGAGAGCCGAGGTGGCGCAGTGGTTAAATGCAGCACTGCAGGCTACTTCAGCTGACTGCAGTTCTGCAGTTCGGCTGTTCAAATCTCACCGGCTCAGGGTTGACTCAGCCTTCCATCCTTCCGAGGTGGGTAAAATGAGGACCCGTATTTTTGTTGGGGGCAATATGCTGACTCTGTAAACTGCTTAGAGAGGGCTGAAAGCCCTATGAAGCGGTATATAAGTCTAACTGCTATTGCTATTGCTATAATGGTGATGTGGGTTGGGGAGATGGAATTTGTGGGGCACTGCACCTGGCACTACAGTATGAGGGAGGGGCTGCATTCCAGGGGACCAAAAGACAGCGAAGTTGGAAGGAAGATGGTCAAGTCAGTTCTTCCTTAGAAGTTCTCAAAGAATGTACATGCACTTTGCTTTAATTTGGCAAGATTCTGTCTGTAAGTGGGGAACAATAAAGGAAAATGCTTAGGAGAATCTCAGTGGGTCTTTCTTGGTTTTTGGAGCCTGGCCATGACTTTTGCTCACCTCTGTAGGAAGAATCACCAGCGTGCCATCGAATCTCTACAATCTAGCCTGGAACTGGAGGCCAAGGGGCGAGCAGAGGCCCTGAGGCTGAAAAAGAAGATGGAGACAGACCTGAATGAAATGGAGATCCAGCTGGACCATGCCAATAAGAACAACAGCGAGCTGGTCAAGACCTTGAAGAAACTCCAGCAACAGATCAAGGTGAAAGAAGTTACGGGAAAGGGGATCCAGAAGAGAGCAGAGCAAAAACTATAACTCCTTAGTCGTCTTCTCCATATAGCAGCTCCTTCTCCTGTTTTCCTCTCAACATCCATCTTTGTGAGATAGGTTGACCTGACAGAACATCTGGTCCAGGGTCCCCTAGGAAGCTTCTGTGGGTGAAAGTAGACTAGAACCTGCTCCTCATCCAACTCTTCCACCACTCCACTTCACTGGCTCTTCTTGAGAAGGTTCCCAATGTTGGAACCTTCATCTTGAAGGAACCTGCTGAACATGTAACAAGGCCTTCAAAGCCAGAAGAAAAGTAAAGCTATCCTAAAAGGCTACAACCCAGAAGGAATCTCACTGAAGGTTTATTGTAGGACACGAATTAGCAAAACCGTAGCGTATATCCACAAGTAGGCTCTTACAAAATAAAGTCCTTTGGAACTTCTCCTAGCCGAGGTGGCGCAGTGGTTAGGGTGCAGTACTGCAGGCCACTTCAGCTGACTGTTATCTGCAGTTCAGCGGTTCTAATCTCACCGGCTCAAGGTTGACTCAGCCTTCCATCTTTCCGAGGTGGGTAAAATGAGGACCCACATTGTTGTTGGGGGCAATATGCTGACTCTGTAAACCGCTTAGAGAGGGCTGAAATACCTATGAAGCGGTATATAAGTCTAACTGCTATTGCTGTTGCTATTCTTTGCTAAACATGACCTTGTTTTTAAGGCAAGTCCACCCTCTTCTCAAGTTCTTGTCCTACCTAGATACAGGTGGAAGTTTCAAAGCAGCAGGTAGATTTAAGATTCCATCCTGGATATATTTCTTGGGTCTCCACCCCCTGTTGATCAGGATTTATCTAGGAGTTGGATTCAGCCGGTTTGGAGTGGTTTATCGAACCAGTAGTTTCAAGGAGTGGCTGGCCCTGCCCATCTCCTCCCAGGAGTCTCCACACGGCCCGTTTTGGATGGCAGGTAGGTGCAGAGCCTGCACGGAGGCTCTGGGAGGGTGAAAAACGGGCCCATTCCTGGAAGTTCCGGAACTCCAGAAATGGGCCCATTTCCAGCCTTCGGAGGGCCTCCAGAGGCCGTGGGAGGCCATTTTTGCCCTCCTTGAGGCTCAAGGAAAGCCTCCAGAGCCTTGGGAGGGCACAAATGCCCCCTTCCCCCCGCTGCCGTAGTGTAGGAGGCTGAGTAGGCCATGCCCACCATAGCCACGCCCACCCAGCAATCGGGCAGAGAACCGGTTGCTAAGCTTTTTGAATCCCACCCGATGGCTCAGACTAAGCACGGGATTCTGACACTTTTCTGCCTCCAGGACATGCAGATGCAGATGGACGAAGATGCTCGCCAACACGAAGAGCTGAGGGAACAATACAATCTTCAAGAACGCCGGCTCAGCCTTCTCCAGACGGAGTTGGAAGAGGTGCGCATCGGCCTGGAGGGCAGCGAACGCTCACGGAAGCTCATCGAGCAAGAATTGGTGGATGTCTCCGAAAGGCACAACGAACTCAACGTTCATGTGAGTCAACCTCTATGGCCTCCATCTCCTATGGGGAGGAACGGACTGACCGTGGAAAACAGGCCATTGGCTCAGTTCTTTTTTCATTTAAACCTGTGTTTTTCAACCTGGACAACCTTCAGATCTGTGCAGATCTCTCTGGGGAATTCTGGGAGTTGAAGTCCACACATCTGAAAGTTGCCAAGGGTGAGAAATGCTGATTTAAACAATCCTTTAGGGAACGGATAGGGTGACTCTGTGACTAAGACAGTGAGCTTGTTGATCAGGAAGGTCGGCAGTTCGGCGGTTCGAATCCCTAGCGCCGCCTAACTGAGTGAGCTCCCGTGACTTGTCCCAGCTTCTGCCAACCTAGCAGTTTGAAAGGATGTAAAAAATGCAAGTAGAAAAATAGGAACCACCTTTGGTGGGAAGGTAACAGCATTCCGTGCTCCTTCGGCGTTGAGTCATGCCGGCCACGTGACCACAGAGACGTCTTCGGACAGCGCTGGCTCTTCGGCTTTGAAACGGAGATGAGCATTGTCCCCTAGAGTCAGGAACATATCTTGGGGAACGGAATTTAAACCTCATCTCGGGCAAGAAATAAGCCTATCATTTTTAACCATTATATTTTAATCTACATATTACACAAGTTTCCCAAACTTTGCCACACCTCAGTCACCCAATCTGACCTTGTGAGGAGATAATGAGGAACAAATCTCATCCGTCAACAGTTGATGTACCATCATCTTATCAGCTACTTAAGAGGCGGGGGTCTGGAACCCACCACTAGCTCCAACCTAAGTCCCAAAGCTTGGAAGAATAAAACTTTGGTCCCGTTCGACCAAATTGGATCCTGCGTCGAAACCTAAATTAAATTTTGACAGCGTTCCAGCTTTGTTTTTTTAGTTTTTTTTTTTAGTTTTATTAAACATTTATAGGCCGCCCTTTTCCCTGAGGGGACTCAGGGCGGCTTACAATAATAGGGGAGGGGAGTGCAGGACAAAACACAAAAAGAAGATGTGAGTAAAAATAATTAGCGGTAAAAACACAACATTCATTCAACATTCGGGAGGGGCGAGAGTAAAGTCTTATCCCCAGGCCTGACGGGCTAGCCAGATCTTGAGGGCTGTGCGGAAGGCCTGGACGGTGGTGAGGGTGCAGATCTCCACGGGGAGATTGTTCCATAGCGTCGGAGCTGCAACTGAGAAGGCTCTCCTCCGCGTAGTCGCCAGTCGGCACTGACTGGCGGATGGAATTCGGAGGAGGCCTACTCTATGCGATCTGATGGGACGGAGGGAGGTAATTGGCAGAAGGCGGTCTCTCAAATAGCCAGATCCACTACCATGGAGCACTTTGTGAATGGTAAGTAGGACCTTGAAGTGCACCCGGAGATCAACAGGTAGCCAGCGCAGCTCACGGAGGATCGGTGTTATGTGGGCGAACCGTGGTGTGCCCACAATCACTCGCGCGGCTGCGTTCTGGACTAGCTGAAGTCGCCGGATGCTCTTCAAGGGCAGCCCCATGTAGAGCACATTGCAGTATTCCAGCCTAGAGATCACAAGGGCTCGAGTGACTGTTGTGAGGGCCTCCCGGTTCAGGTAGGGCCGCAACTGGCGCACCAGGCGAACCTGGGTAAATGCCCCCCTGGTCACAGCTGACAAGTGATGGTCGAAACTCAGCTGTGGGTCCAGGAGGACTCCCAAGTTGCGGACCCTGTCTGAGGGGTATAAATTTTGACCCCCCAGCCTGAGTGATGGAACGTCGGCCAAATTGTTGGGAGGGAAACACAACAGCCACTCGGTCTTGTCCGGGTTGAGTACCAGTTTGTTAGCTCTCATCCAGTCTTTAACAGCCTCAAGACCCCGGTTCATCACGTCCACCGCTTCATTGAGTTGGCACGGGGCGGACAGATACAACTGTGTATCGTCCGCGTATTGGTGGTATTTTATTTTGCTTATGGAAACGTCGTCCCTCTTTCAGTGGCCGTCCATTCTGAAGGAGGTTTCGTGATCCATAGTTTGACTGCTCCCCTGGTTGAACAGGTCCTACTTTGAGGTCTCCTTTTCCTCCTGCAGAACCAGAGCTTGCTAGTGATCAAGCGCAAATTGGAATCTGACCTCACGCGCATCAGCAACGAACACGAGGAACTCATCAGCGAATTCCGATCGACGGATGAGAGGGCGAAGAAAGCTGTGGCGGATGTGAGTTTGTGGTTCTGGATCTGGAAGAAAGTGTCATTGGTCTATATTCCTTTGAGTGACAGAGGCCTTTTATTTTTTACTTTTTTATTATATATATATGATATGATATTTTTTAATTTTATTTTACTTTATCTCATTTTATTAATTTTATTTCATTTTTCTTTTATTGTTTTCTTTTCTTTTTCATTTCATTTATATTTTATTTTATTATTTTCTTTTCTTTTATTATTTATTTTATTTCTCTTTTATTTATTTTTCACTCTTGTACCAAATTTTTTATTTTTATTCTATTATTTATTTTCCTTTCTCATTTTCTTTTCTTTTATTATTTTTATTTTATTTTATCTTATTTTATTAATTTTATTTCATTTTTCTTTTCCTTTCTTTTCTCTTTGTTTTCTTTTATTTTTCATTTTATTTATTTTTATTATATTTTCTTTTCTTTTCATTTTGTTTTATTTATTTGTTTTTCACTCCTCTTGTTCCAAGTTTTTTTTATTTTATTATTTCTTTTCTTTTCTTATTTTATTTTCTTATTTTAATTTTATCTTATTTTATTAATTTTATTTATTTTTCTTGTCTTTTATTGTTTTCTTTTTTGTTTTCTTTTTTAAAATTATTTTCTTTTATTATTTTTATTTGTTTTCTTTTATTTTTCATTTTATTTATATTATATTTCATTTTCTTATTTTTTGTTCCATTTTTTTTTAAAAAAAATATTTTATTATTTATTTTTTACCCATCTTGTAAACAACATGACATTTTTTCAAAGGTGCCCTCTGCCTCTGGGAACCTCTGGGCCTGCAAATCTTTCTCTCGGAAATTGCAAAATTCAAATTATAACAATTTGGTGAAGTTCGGTCCCCCTTAATTCCCTTTCGCTTCATTCCCTCCAGGCCACCCGCATGGCTGAAGAACTGCGGCAGGAACAAGATCACTCCATGCATCTGGAGAAGATCAAGAAGAACTATGAGATCACCATCAAGGACCTGCAGGTCAAGATGGAAGAAGCTGAGCAACTGGCTCTGAAAGGTGGGAAAAGGACCATCATGAAGCTGGAGACCCGGGTAAGGACCTCTCCCCACCCCATCCAATTTCCAGTTCCTAACACTTCCCACATTCTTTGGGGCATCTGATCAGGGGTCATAGGACATAGAATCATAGAATCATAGGGTTGTCAGGAGGCCTTCTACTCAAACCCCTGGGTCAAGGCAGGAGATCTTATACTATCCCGGACAAGTGTTTTTTTTTATGGGGAGATTGCAGTAGCCTTTTCAAGAATTGTAGTATTGGAAGGCATCTTGGAGGTTTAATCCGACCCTTGCCCAGGGTAGGAGTTCTTACACAACTGCTTGTTCAATCTCTTCTTAAAAACTTCCAGTGTTGGAGCACTCACAACATCTGAAGGCAAGTTATCCCACTGATTAATTGGTCTGACTGTCAGGAAATTTCTCCTTAGTTCTAGGTTGCTTCTCTCCTTGATTAGTTTCCACCCATTGCTTCTTGTTCTGCCCTCAGGTGCTTTGGAGAATAGGTTGACATTATTATTATTATTTATTAAATGTATAGGCCGCCTAATCCCACAGGACCTCTCTCTTCTCTGCCCCTCAGATATTGGAAGATGCTGCCATGTACCCCTTAGTCCTTTCTCTTCTTTAGATTAGATATAACTAGATCCCTCAGTCAATCATCATATGCTTTAGCCTCCAATCATATGCTTTAGCCTCTAGAAAGCTGGCTGGGGAATTCTGGGAGTTGAAGTCCGCCAGGCTTCAAGTGGCCAAGGTTGGAGACCCCTGGTCTAGGAAAGGCACTCTATTGTCATGCAAGCTGGCTGAGGAATTCTGGGAGTTGAAGTCCACCATGCTTCAAGTTGCCAAGGTTGGAGACCCCCCTGGTCTAGGAAAGGCACTCTATTGTCATGCAAGCTAGCTGGGGAATTCTGGGAGTTGAAGTCCACCAGGCTTCAAGTTGCCAAGTTTGGAGACCCCCCTGGTCTAGGAAAGGCACTCTATTGTCATGCAAGCTGGCTGGGGAATTCTGGGAGTTGAAGTCCGCCAGGCTTCAAGTTGCCAAAGTTAAGGAGCCCTAGTCTAGGAAAGCAACTCTATTGTCATGCAAGCTGACTGCGGAATTCTTGGATTTGAAGTCCACCAGGCTTCAAGTTGCCAAGGTTGGAGACCCCCCTGGTCTAGGAAAGGCACTCTATTGTCATGCAAGCTGGCTGGGGAATTCTGGGAGTTGAAGTCCACCAGGCTTCAAGTTGCCAAGGTTGGAGACCCCCCTGGTCTAGGAAAGGCACTCTATTGTCATGCAAGCTGGCTGGGGAATTCTGGGAGTTGAAGTCCGCCAGGTTTCAAGTTGCCAAGGTTGGAAACCTGTTCTAGAATCTTTTCTTTGGATCATGGGGACCAGAATTGGATGCAGTATTCCAAGTGTGGTCTCACCAGTGTACTATAAAGCGGCACGATCGCTTCTCCTCACGGCCGTGCCCGTCTTACGACCTTCCCTTTCCCTCCCCTTGGAGGTAGATCTCCCAACCTTGGCCTCGGTTTCCTTTTCAGATCAAGGAACTGGACACCGAGCTGGACTCCGAACAAAAGCGCCACGTGGAGACGGTGAAGCTGCTGCACAAGAACGAGCGGCGTCTGAAGGAGCTGGTCTTCCAGACGGAGGAGGACCACAAGACCAACCAGCGCATGCAGGAACTGGTGGAAAAACTGCAGAACAAGCTGAAGATCTACAAGAGGCAGATTGAGGAGTCTGTACGTACTGTCACTTTTAAGCATCCGGTAGCCCTTAACTATATATAGTTTTCATACCTATAACTAAACTATATAACTATAGTATATATAGTCATAGTATAGTTATATAGATAAAATTATTTTATCTATTATTTATCAGCACAAATACAACACAAATGTAACAAAAGGCAACAGTAAAAATATTGGGTTTCTGTCTGTTGATGATCTCTTGTGACGATAGACAGAATTGAAGCAATAAACTTCCTCCCATATTTGGGCATACCAGGGGTTGTGACTCTAAATACATACCTATTTCCCTGGCTCAGCTGATAAGGAGGAGAACCTTGTGGCTTAATGGTTAACACATCTGCCTAAGATGCAATACAGCACAGGTTCCAATCCCAGTAAGGGTATGGCTAGCGAATGAGAGCTAAATAGCTTGAAATAGATCTATACTAGTCTCCCTTTGTTTATTTATCAGCACAAATACAACACAAATGTAACAAAAGGCAACAGTAAAAATATTGGGTTTCTGTCTGGATGGTCTCTTGTGACGAGCCGATAGACAGAGAATGGAAGCAGTAAACTTCCTCCCATATTTGGGCATACCAGGGGTTGTGACTCTAAATACATATAGATAAAATTATATATAGTTATGCTATAACTATAACTATACACATAGACACATAGTATAGTTAAAGTTCAGTTATATAGTTATATAGTTTTAGTTCTATTTATATGTGTGTGTATAGTTTTACACACACACGCACTATGATCAGAATTGATCGAGGGGTGGGATTCGGCTGGTTCAGGCTGTGCAGGAGAAATTCAGTTCACAATCCGCTGGCTCACTGGTGGCCGGTGATTGAAACACATAAGTGAATGTCGCTCCCGTCACCTTGAGTCCAGAAGCAGCTCCATAGGTGGAAGGCGTAGACATTTTGGTGACGTACCGACTTTTAGTACCGTAAGGAGCCTCAGGGTAAAGGAGTCGAACGGTCTGCCAGTTTGAACTGAGGTAACGGAACGTGAGGCAACTGGCAGTTGGAACAGAGTCCTTTTCAGGTGGGGAGGGGGAGTAGAACTCCTTAGCATCAGAGCGTGTTAATTACTGTATAAGAAATACTAATGATCTGAGGGTCATTTCGAAAAATCCTTTCTTAGCGAGGACCTAGAAGCCAAGAGGAACATGCATACATACATATATGTATGTGTATATACACATACACATGCACATGCACAAACATATGGCATTTATATAAATGTGTTTCATACATAAATAAAAACAAGCCCTTATCTCCATTGCAGGAGGAGCAAGCAAACCAGAACTTGGCCAGGTACCGGAAAACGGTGCACGAGCTGGATGATGCCGAAGAGAGAGCAGGCATGGCGGAATCCGCCCTGAACAAACTCCGCACCAGGCACCGCCTCTCCACTGGCAAAGCCTTCACATCCGTGGAGATCATACAGGTCTCCAAATCAGGCAGCTCCAAGTCAGTTGCCGAGGAATGAAACTCCCCTCTGGCCCTGCAGCCGGTAGGTATGGCATGGCTTAGCCATGGTGGCCCAGAAGGAAACCCTCCCCTCCCTTGACTGAGTGCATGCGTTAGGATACTCATGCAGAAATCCCGATTCCGGGGTTTAAATTAAAAACTTTTAAATACTTTTAACGACTTTTAAAGACTTTTAATGACTTTTAAAGACTTTTAATGACTTTTAAATACTTTTAAATACTTTTAATGACTTTTAAAGACTTTTAATGATTTTTAAAGACTTTTAATGACTTTTAAAGACTTTTAATGACTTTTAATGGATTACATGGCTGTGAAAAACACGTGAAAGGCTATTTTAATGACCACTTGCAGGAGCACTGATCTAGACTGAAGCCCAACCTTCCCGTTGAGCTCGCTTTTGTCTTGTGCCTTTGGTTGGTCACCAACCTTGGCGCCTTCTTCTCTTCTGCTTTTCTCTCTCTTTGCTCTGGCTAGCCCCAGCTGAATCGCCATTCCTTTCTAGTCTGACAGGCTAAGCATCTCAGATGGCTGCAGCGTGGGAAAATTGCTCACCACCGTAGGGAGGACCGGATCAGCCCAAAACATTTAAAAGGCACTTGCAAGGAAGTACGAGAAGGAGAGTGGACAGGAAGAAGAGCTTCTTGGCCCTTTAGGGGGAAGAAAAGGGATCCGCTAACCATCCATCCAAGCGTCCAATTTTCTTCATCAAGAAGGTGATGGACCATGGACAAGTTCTCAAAGAGTCAAGGCGTCTGTTCTGAATGCAGTCTGTTGCGTTTTCATGTCAAGGACGGAAAACGTTAGGAGGTCCAGTTTGGGTTGTCTCTTGTAAATGCTACCCTACTTGGAGCAATCTTCATGTTTAGTCTGAATAAAGCTTCATCCTTTGGGGAAAAAAGAGATTTGATGGAGTTATTTGCTTTCCCGTTGTTAGGTAAGCTCCCCGTTGGGAGAGCGAGTACGTTCAGCGAAGCGTTGTGAGAGTTGTGTTGGAGAACACACAAACCAGCATACAGAGACACTGCAGTTTAAATAGGCTTTTACCCTCATGGAAAATAGAGGTATCAGAGTCCATCAAACAGTCCAAGTCATACACGGATAATTCAGTCAGTCATCAATGTCTTTCAGTTAAGGGATAAC
The DNA here is from genome assembly GCF_009769535.1 of Thamnophis elegans. Classification (NCBI taxonomy): domain Eukaryota; kingdom Metazoa; phylum Chordata; class Lepidosauria; order Squamata; family Natricidae; genus Thamnophis; species Thamnophis elegans. The sequence continues at coordinate 4,555,735 of NC_045554.1, forward strand.
CCAAATAACATAGTCCAGTATCATATAATCAGTTCAGTACTCAAAGTTTGCTAGCAGTTGCAAAACTTACAATAGCTCAAGGCACTTAGATCAGATCAGCCCAGCATCTAACAACTGAGATCTAACTGTCATTCTGGCTCCCTCTTATGGCCAATTGAGGAAACAGCAACCAATCACATTTTACAGTATGATTTAAAGAAACAGGTACAGCATTGTTACGTGATTTATATATTGCCAACCCAACCATTAGATTATATTCCTAACACTCTTGATCCCTTCCCTTCCTTTAAAAACAACTGGCAACCTGTCCTCACACTTACCACTGCAGCCCCCACATGGTCCCATGATCGAAAGTTGAGCACTTAGCAACTACCATGTATTTGTGACGGTGGCAATGTCCTGGGGGAGGGGGGGTGTCATGTGATCACGGCTTTCCCAGCTGGCTTCCAAAAAGCTATTGTTTCCCTGAAAATAAGACCTCCCCGGATAATAAGCCCAATTGGGGGGGGGGTTTGATTGCATGCTCTAAAATAAGCCCTCCCCGAAAATATTGCAACATAGCAGCAACCATGAGGTGACCACGCTCGCCGCCTCCTGCACCTCAAAAATAATAAACCCACCCCGAAAATTAAAGCAAGCGCTTATTTCAGGAGTCAAAAGAAAATAAGACCCGGTCTTATTTTGGGGGAAACACGGTAAGTCAATGGGACAAGCCAGATTTGCTTAAATGGGTTCATTTGCTTAACAACCAAAGGACAAGATGGCGGCTCACTTAATAACGGCTTCACTCAGCGAAGGTCTGGTCCCAATTGTAAGTCATAGACTGTGCAGCTAGGGAGAACGGCAAAATACTTTTGGAATGATAGGAAAAGGGAAAGGTTCCCCTCGCACATATGTACTAGTCGTTCTCGACTCTAGGGGGCGGTGCTCATCTCCGTTTCAAAGCCGAAGAGCCAGCGCTGTCCGAAGATGTCTCTGTGGTCATGTGGCCGGCATGAACATCATTTATGTTCTACAAATAAGAAAGTGAAGTTATTTTTCTGGGCGAGATCCTTTATTTCCAAGGAAAGCTTGCAAGGGATGGCATTTCCTCATGCTCAGCGTCGTCTTTGGAAACATTTAGGCAAGAAAAACGAAATGCACAGGGGCAATAGAAGTGGTACCCTGCTCAACAGTAGTAACTGTAAGAGGGATATTGGGAGTCCTAGTGGACAAACACTTAAATACGAGCTGTGCAGCAGCTGCCAAAAAAGCCAACACAGTTCTAGGCTGCATCAACAGAGGGATAGAATCGAGATCACGTGAAGGGTTAATACCACTTTATAAGGCCTTGGTAAGGCCACACTTGGAATACTGCAATCAGTTTTGGTCGCCACGATGTAAAAAAGATTTTGAGACTCTAGAAAGAGGGCAGAGAAGAGCAACCAAGATGATTAGGGGATTGGAGGCTAAAACATATGAAGAATGGTTGCAGGAACTGGGTAGGTCTAGTTTAATGAAAAGAAGGACTAGGGGAGACATGATAGCAGTCTTCCAATATCTCAGGGGTTGCCCCAAAGAAGAGGGAGTCAAGCTATTCTCCAAAGCACCTGAGGGCAGGACAAGAAGCAATGGGTGGAAACTAATCAAGAAGAGAAGCAACATAGAACTGAAGAGAAATTTCCTGACAGTGAGACCAATTAACCAGTGGAACGACTTGCCTCCAGAAGTTGTGAATGCTCCAACACTGGAAGTTTTTCAGAAGATGTTGGATAACTGTTTGTCTGAAGTGGTGTAGGGTTTCCTGCCTAGGCAGGGGGTTGGACTAGAAGACCTCCAAGGACCCTTCCAACTCTGTTATTCTATTCTAACAGAAAGTGGGCTGCATTTCAACTTGTGGCCCCTTCCCCAAAATTGCAAACAGCACGAAACCGGTTGGGAAAAACAACATAAATCTACAGGGTGCCACAAATGACACCCTGCACGCCCTGCACCCATGCGTTTATCTGCGTGGGGAGAAACAACCCAGCCCCTTCTGCAAATATTGCTCCTGTGCCCGAGATTAGTTCACAAAAAAACCTTTTATCTCGCTTTAATTTAATCTCGAGAAACTCTGCGACGGGACCATTCCCACGCCCTGGCCTCCTCCCCACCCGCGCAGGCGCACTACATCACCCCGTCTTGCCTTCCCCCCCCCCCCCAGTACCCAACCAAACCTGTTTCCTCGCGCAAACGCAGTCAGGGGGGAACGCCTCCCTTCCGGAACGCAGCCCTCCCGCGCGCAGGCGCAAGGAGCTCTGCCCGCCCAGTGCGGAGAGGAGGCGTGGCGGGAGAAGAGGTCAGAGGGCGAGGCCTTCGGTCCCACCGCGCAGGCGCGCTATAGCACCGAGCAGGGGGAGGTTGCGCAGGCGCAGTGGCCCTTGTCCCAGAGCCGGGCCCTGCTTGGCGACCGCGCCTTCCTGTCGTTGCCGTCGGTCGCTTCTCGAGGAGCGGAGCCGCGTTGACTGACCAGAGTCCGCGAGCCCCGCTTCCCTCAGGCCCGGGAGGTGAGTGAAGGCCGGGGGGGGCAAAGGGGAGGGGCAGAGGTCTTCCTTAACGGAAGGGGGGGGCGCGAACCCCTTTAGAGAGAATAAATGTATGTAAAAAACCCCTCAAAATGCTATATTTTCATGGAAATGGGACCAAAATGGTGCTCTTGGCTTTTAATAACGATGAGATGGGGAGCTACAGGTGGTCCTCGACTTACAACAGATCGTTTAGTGACTGAAGTTACAACAGCACTGAAAAAAGGGATTTGGGACCGTTTTTCACGCTTAACGACCGTTTTTCACGCTTAACGACCGTTTTTCACACTGAATCCCTTCCTACGGTCACGGGATTTCTATTCGGATATTTGACAACTGACTCGTATTTACGACGGTCGTAGCCTCCTGGCGCCCCCCCCCCCCCCCGGACTGACCTCATGACGAGCCGAGTTAACGGGGAAGCTGCGTTCGCTTAACAACCGCATGAGTCTTTTAGCGACCTGCAGGGATTCCCCGAACAAGGATAGGGCGAGGAAAGTGTTAACATGGGGCGAAACTCCCTGAACAAATTTCTCCCTGAAACAACAGCGGGGGGGTCGTAAGTCGAGGACCCCCTGCTCACATTCTATAAATGCTCTAAAAGCGGGAGTTTTTTTTTTTAAAAAGAAAAATCCGTGCGAATAAATAAATAAATAAACCTTTTGTGGATCGCTCTCTTTCCCCTTTCGATCATGAAGCGGCGTCTTCAATCCTGATTTTCAGATCCACGGAAATAGGAGGGTGGATGTCTCAATACATTGGAAAAGCTCTAGTAAGGCGTTGTGTATGTTGGTGGTGTATTATATTAATTACAATAAGCCGCCTGGGAAAAACCAAGGGGGAAAAAAAATCATCCAAACCGTTAAAAAAGCAAAAGTTAGAATATTTTGGATATGGGACGCAACAACTGGGGAAAAAGAATACAACGTTCTTCACGTAATCCTCCAAGGAAAGACTGAAGGCAGAAGAAGAAGAAGAACGTCATCATGGCTTCAAAATCTTAAGGGTCCGGTTTGGACAAAACTCAACAGGACTTTTTCGTGCGACTGTTGATAAAAATGGGATCGCCAACCTGATTGCCAACATCCGATGACGGATTTGGCACAAGAAGAAGAAGAATTACTAATTGAGATGATAGGGTGTAGGAGAGGCCATCCATCTGTCAAGAGAAGTCCCAGCCCACGGAATCTGAATTTTGTAAAGAAAACCAACAATGCGATCCTGTTTTGCAAAAGGGCTCAGCCAGAAAAGGACACTCCTGTAGTATTCTTGCCTTTCTCCTATCTAGAAAGTCGGCCAGCAAAAATATTTGCTGCTTTCTTTTTATGATAGGCACGAAGGTGAATTTCATTTTACTCCACTTTGTAGCAGAAAAATACAGAGTTATGGGGAAAGAATGGACTTTTTTCAATCAACTGGTCGCCGTGGTCTCTATCCCTGAAGGCTAAAGAGTTAAAAGATAGAAATAGATAGATAGATCTATCTACACAGATAGAAATGCATCTCTCTTTTGATCTGAAGGACGAATAGAATAGAATTATTTAAAGGATTTTGTCTTTGGTGCATATGTTCTCAGTGTACACAAGGAGAATAACATGCCTTCATCAAGAATAAAAAGACACAATGCTTAGTGATAGTTAAGGTTAGTAATAAGCTATCAAATCGTACTAGCAAGCAAATAAAACAATATAAATGGAAAGATACAAGCAACACGGTTATAGTCATAAGTGGGGAGAGGTAGATACCAGGAAGGAAGAGAAGAATAATAGTAATACAGTCTTAGTAAATAGTTCGACAGTGTTGTGACGACTGAGTTGTTAAGCCGAGGGATGGCTTTCGAGGGGAAAAAAAATCTCCTCTCTAATTGAAATGGAAATAAATGTAAAGTATGCAGAGGCTACTGAATAAAATCCATTTTCTAGCCTTGGGTAATCCTTTGAACAATAAACGAATCCAAAGGGCACGGTCTGTGCAGCTTCCTGTCTGAGAAAGCAGAGAGGCCGGGTCAGTTTTGTAGAGTCATTAGGTGACAACCTGTTTTATCGTTACTCTGCCCTGATTATGGGCTCATTCCAGCGTATGAGAGTCATTGATTTGATGTCTATATGAAGAGGATTCTGTTTGCTTACATTTCCAGCTGTGTATCACCTGGGTGGGCTGATTGGGGCTCTGCCAGCCAGTTTACGGTTTATTAGGATTTGTATGCCGCCCACTCTCGAGAGACTCAGGGCGTCTTACAGATAAAAGCAGGAAGGGGGAACATATAAAATTCTCTTTCTCGAAAGGGAAAGGCAGAGGAAGAATGGGAGGGAATGTAAGAGTAGGAAAGAGGGGAGGAATGGGAAGAAGAGGGGAAGGGTAAAGGGGAGGAAGGGGAAGGAGAGAAGGGAAAGGAGAGGAGGAAGGAAGGAAGGAGAAAAGAAAGAGAAGAAAGGGGGGTAGGAAGGAGGGAGGAAAGCAAGGAGGGAAGGAAGGAGAGAAGGAGAGAAGAAAGGAGGGAAGGAAGGAGGGAATGTAGGAGAGAAGGAAGGCGGGAAGGAAGGAGGAAAGGAAGGGGGAAAGGAAGGAGAGAAGGAGAAAAGAAAGGAGGGAAGGAAGGAGGGAAGGGGGAGGGAAGGGGAGTAGGAGAGAAGAAACGAGGGAAGGAAAGAGGGAGGGAGGGAAGAAGAAGTAGGACCGTTGTAAGATAAGATGGATCTATGGGATGTTAAAAAAGCAATTTTCAAGTATATTGTCAACAGTAGGAAAAATTGTCATATAATTGTGAATGTATATATGAAATTGATAAAATAAAATAAAATTTAAAAAAAATTCTCTTTCTCTGCTTTTGTGAGTCTGATCTTGGGAAGGCGGAGTGCTCCTTTCTTCCTCAATCCAAATTTAAAGAAGCCACTTGAATACATTTGACGGTTGCAGCTCCTCTCTCCATTACGTTTACGGTTTGGCATGTAAACAACTGGCTGATGGTTGGTTTATCTTCCGTTTAGACTTTCAAGATCCTCCTGCCAGAATGTCGCTACACCAGTTCTTACTTGAGCCAATCACCTGCCACGCCTGGAACCGAGACCGAACCCGTGAGTGTCATCCGTGAGGGTTTGCTTTTTAAACTGTGATTTCAATAAACATTTACTTGATACGCTGCTGAAAACCCACAGCTGCTAGTAACTAAGGTTCGAGGGCAGTGGTGTCAAACTCAACGCCAGGGGGCCAGATCTAGCCCGTGGAGTGCTTAGATGGCCTGCAGGCCGTCCTGGGCATCAAGCTGGCCACACCCACCCCACCATGCCCATCCCCTCCCCCGAGGTCAGACACAACCCTGATGCGGCCCACAATGAAGTCGAGTTTGACACCCCTGTTCTAGGTAGAAGAGGATATTTGTGGAGGTGAGCCGTGACGTCCTTGGTGCTGTGTGAGCGTGGGGCTTTCTTGCAGGCGTTTCATTACCAAGCTAGGCAACAAAATCAGTGCACAGCCCTGGTGATGTTACTCACCACGGTTTGGTAATGAAATGTTTGCAAGAAGGCCGCCAAGCTCAGACAGCACCAAGGACCCCACAGCTGAGTTGCTGTTTAAGCTTTTTTCGTGAGGGACGGTTTGCAAAAGAGAGTTGGGAAGATGTGTAGGCGGGGAAAGACAGAAGGCTGTTTAACCTCCTCACCCTCTGCTGTTTTCCTCTTGACGCACCTCGAGTTCTTTGTTGCACGCTTCTGGTGTAAAAGACAGGCCCGAAAAGTGTGCAAAAGGTGGAAAGCTTCCCCTTCTACCTTTCACAGCTACACATTTTTCACTGGTTGAGTTTTATTCACCAGTGTAATCCAGTTTTTCCCTTGTGGCAATTCTTTTCACCAAGACATCTTCTGTTGAGTTGAACTTTAGCATCAGCTTCTGTTTAACATCTTTGGCTTCTCACCGTTGTGTTTTCTTTTCATTTTATATTCATTTCCATGCGCCTTATGCAGTCTCTCCATTTGGGAAAAATTACTGTAAGAGAAGGATGAATGAATAATGTTTTCTAAACCTCTCCCTCTCTCTCTCTCCCTCCCTCTCTCTCTCTCTCTCTCTCTCTCTCTCTCCCTCCCTCCCTCCCTCCCCCTCTCTTTCTCCCTCTCTGTTTTTGTTAACGCAAATCCAATGATTCTCTTGGCAGAGATCGCCATCAGCCCGAACAACCACGAAGTTCACATTTACAAGAAGAATGGGAACCAGTGGGTGAAGGCTCATGAACTGAAGGAACACAACGGACACATCACCGGTAAGAGCCGCATCAGCTCATGCAGCTTCTGTCTTGGGCGGGTGTGTGTGTGTGTGTGTGAATCCTACACAACCTGCACAATTCTGAAGAAGATAACCTCTGATTTCCTGCGAGAGTAAAATGCCTCTTTTAAGCATTCCCTTCCTTTGGATGGAATTCATTCTGGCGTGCCTTGTTCCTTCACATTTCAAACCAAGTAGAATAATAATAATAATAGTAATTATTAGTAATAATAATAATTATTATTATTCAGTAGCACAAATGATCCATTGGAATTTGTGCAAAAATTATAATATTAAAACAGCAACAAACTGGTGGGAACATCAGCCTGAAAAAGTCACCGAAAATCAGATGGTCAAGAACTTGTGGGATTTCCGTATACAAACGGACAAAATACTGGCGCATAATACACCAGACATCACACTGGTTGAGAAAAATAAGGTCACAATCATAGACATCGCAATACCAGGGGATAGCAGGGTCGCCGAGAAGGAACTTGAAAAAATCGCAAGATACCAGGACTTAAAAATCGAAATTCAACGACTATGGCACAAACCAGCAGTGGTTAATTCCAGTGGTAATTGGTACACTGGGTGCTATTCCAAAAGCACTGGAATTACATTTAAAACAGTTAAAAATTGACAAAATCACCATCAGTCAAATGCAAAAAGCCGCACTGCTTGGATCTGCATGCATATTACGAAAATACGTTACAACGTCCTAGGCCCCTGGGTGGGGCCCGACTAGTAACCAATGCCAAATCCGGCGAAACAACTGGCCGCTGTGATACAATTTTTTTGTTGCTAATAATAATAATAATAACAATAATAACAATAACAAATCCCCATCCAATTTTTCCATTGGGAAACGTATCCATTGCTGGGCTGATACATATCATTGGCATATGACTAATCCAACATTTATGGCCCATTTCACTGAGAAACGTTCGTCTTTTTCTTGCTCTTCCGAATTCCTGGTTAAACCACTTTAGGAATTAAAGAGGAGGTGTAGGGTGTACCCTTGTGTAAACGCATACGACACCTGATGTAAGAGAAATCTCGGAGGCTAAGAAAGAAAACTTGGGAAGACTTTGAAACATGGCCAAGGAGAAGCAGATGGGCGTCTCAGTCTTATCTGGGAAAAGAGATAGAACGAATGAATTCACACATAAACGACAGCTTTCAGTTCAGTTTTGTTTTGAAGATTCTGCATTCCCGTTCCCTCTCTCTTGGCGTTCCACCCCATGAACGAAGCTCCATGGGAACCTCGTTTCCTTGGTTCTCTCTGACGATTAGGGACTTGACATCTTAACAAATTGATGTTCGGCGCAGTAAATAGCAAAAGTAGACCAATCTAAGATGCCGCTGCGAAAGATTAAAACCCTAAAACAGTGTTTCTCAAGTTTTAGGTGCGTGGACCTCCAACTCCCAGAATTCCCCCCAGCCAGCTGGCTGGGGGGAATTCTGGGAGTTGAAGTCCCCGCACCTGAAACTTGCCAAGCTTGAGAAGCACAGTAATGATCTCAGAACGGTGGCCTTCAAAAGCTGAGCCGTTAACGGGCCCTTTCTCTCCATCACAGGCATCGACTGGGCCCCCAAGAGCGACCGCATCGTGACCTGCGGGGCTGATCGCAACGCTTACGTCTGGAGCCAGAAGGACGGAGTTTGGAAACCAACTTTGGTCATCCTCCGGATCAACCGAGCAGCCACCTTTGTGAAATGGTCCCCTCTGGAGAACAAATTTGCGGTCGGAAGCGGCGCTCGCCTCATCTCCGTCTGCTATTTCGAATCTGAAAACGACTGGTGAGTGAGCGGGCTCATCTCTCGCAACGCTCGTCCTCCCACCGGCCTGGCAGCAAACTGGGTAATAGGGTTCCTGGCAGTGAATTCACTGCCAAGCTGTCTCTCGCGCTTTTACGTGACTTGAAAGAAAACAAAACTCGTCCAGGAGTTTGTGGCTACGTTCCCAGAAAGATTAGCCAGCTCCTGTTGTGGCCCGTAGGTGTCCAGCAGAGCTGGCAGCAGATTTGGAGGTTGGGAGGAAGATGGGCCAGTCCTGGAGTCAGAGGAAGGCTCTGATGAGGGCTCTGTGTCGGAGGGAGAGAGGGGGCCAGGGCTGTCTGACAGTTATCAGCTGCCTTCAGAGTCAGACATCAGTGAGGCAGAAGAACAGCTGGAGCCTGTTCCCAGAGTGTGCATGCACAGAGTTGTCAGATGAAGGGAACAGCTAAAGAACAGAGGTCGACTTGGGAGTAAGGCCACAGGTGGACGATGAATGGCCCCTCCCAGAAGAAATAAAAGAGGAGTGAAAGGGGAGTGGAGTTTGCAGGGGACAATTAATTTGCTTAATTGGTTTGTGACTCTCCGAGACTCCTTGCCAAGTTCTGCAGAGATTAGTCTGGCAGCTCTCCAAGCCAGATAAGGTCTGTGACCGTAAATCCTCCCTGGAAAGACTTTGCTGGATGTGAAGGAGCAGAATTCACAGTCAATTAATAAAAGGGTTTTTTTGTTGGACAAGGAGTTTGCTTCCTGCTCTTGGGAAGCCTCGGTCAGAACAGGGGAAAACTTTATGGACTTGGGAACCAACTAGATTGGTATCATGAGGTCAGTTGTAGTGTTCAGACCCATTTTGCAACCCACAGGGATTTGAATGGCATCTTTAGTGCACATTCAGCACTAAAAGAGAGTGATGCGAGATGTCCTTTTCTGTTTCCTAGGTGGGTGAGCAAGCACATCAAGAAGCCCATTCGTTCCACCGTCCTTAGTCTAGATTGGCACCCGAATAACGTCCTGCTGGCAGCTGGATCCTGTGATTTTAAATGCAGGTGAGAACGCTCATAGCTTTTATGAAATGGTATTCTGGTATTTGAGGGGCTGCCCCAAAGAAGAGGGAGCCAAGCTATTCTCCAAAGCACCAGAAGGCAGGACAAGAAGCAATGGGTGGAAACTAATCAAGGAGAGAAGCAACTTAGAACTAAGGAGAAAGTTCCTTAGAACAATGAATCAGTGCAACAACTTGCCTCCAGAAGTTGTAAATGCTCCAACACTGGAAGTTTTAAAGAAGATGTTGGATAACCATTTGTCTGAAGTGTTGTAGGGTTTCCTGCCTAAGCAGGGGGTTGGACTAGAAGACCTCCAAGGTCCCTTCCAACTCTGCTATTGTATAAGTTTGGATTCCCTCCAAACTTATATTCCAGGGAAAAAAAGAAATATATAAATAGATGTTTTGGTCACCATGATGTAAAAAAGATGTGGAGACTCTAGAAAGAGTGCAGAGAACAGCAACAAAAGGATTAGGGAACTGGAGGCTAAAACAGATGAACAGTTGGAGGAATTGGTTATGTCTAGTTAAATGAAAAGAAGAACTAGAGGAGACATGATAGCAGTCTTCCAATATCTCAGGGGTTGCCCCAAAGAAGAGGGAGTCAAGCTATTCTACAAAGCACCTGAGGGCAGAAGAAGAAGCAATGGATGGAAATTAATCAAGGAGAGAAGCAACTTAGAACTAAGGAGACATTTCCTGACAGTGAGAACAATCAATCAGTGGAAGAACTTGTCTTCAAAAGCTGTAGGTGATAAAACATTGAAATATAAAGATAAGGAGATTGTGGTTCTGAAACAAGCACCAAGAAGAGTGAGAGAGATGAGAAGAGAATATCAATTTCTGACTAAAATTCTACTTTTAAAAAGGCGTTCATTGCAGATGGCTGATACCAGACGGTCTCATGTTTGCATGGCAAGGACAAAGACACAAATTGTAGCTGCTTCATCCCTGGAGATTTTTAAGAGGAGGCTGGACAGCCATTTGTCTCAAATTATATCGGGTCTCCTGTTGGAGCAAGGGACTGGACTGGAAGACCTCCAAGTCCCTTCCGGCTCTATTCTGATTGGTTGGTTGGCTGTCTGTTGACCTCGTTTTACAACAATGTCACTGAATTGTTACGGGCCAAAAGACAAATATCCAACCTATAATTGTCAGGGTGCCAAAATTGAGCTTATAATCGAGATTTCCTTGGTAACCTGGCAGTGACAAATGAAGCAAATAACTATATCTGCCATCTAACGTGTGTATAATATTTTAGATTTGCTATTTCACGTTTTGTACCGTGTTTCCCTCTCAAGGACAAACTTTCGCTTCCCGCAGGGTGTTTTCAGCCTACATTAAGGAAGTGGACGAGAAGCCGGCCAGCACGCCTTGGGGCTCCAAAATGCCCTTCGGGCAGCTGATGGCTGAATTCGGGGGCACCGGCAGTGGCGGTTGGGTCCACAGCGTCAGTTTCTCGGCTAGCGGGAACCGCCTCGCCTGGGTCAGCCACGATAGCACCGTATCCGTTGCCGATGCCTCGAAAAACATGATGTAAGTAGCTGCGGCAAGGGGGCAGGGCAGCGCTTCTCCGAATGGCTTCCGGTGCGGTGGGTCCGGCTGTTTCGCCTGCCCACGAAGAGGGTCCCCCAATTCTAAAGAAGGAATCCATTTAGCCTCAGGCATCCAGCTTATGAAAAGGGAGACGGTGACTCATTGGTTAAGACGCTATCAATCAGAAAAGTTCGGTGGTTCGAATTCCTAGAGCCGCGTAACAGAGTGAGCTCCCGTGACTTGTCCCAACTTCTGCCAACCTAGCAATTCGAAAGCAGGTTTAAAAATGCAAGTAGGAAAATAGGAACCACCTTTGGTGGGAAGGTAACAGCGTTCCGTGCGCCTTTGGTCTTGAGTCATGACCGGCCACATGACCACGGAGACGTCTTCAGACAGCGCTGGCTCTTTGGCTTTGAAACGGAGATGAGCACCGCCCCCTAGAGTCGGGAACGACTAGCACATACGTGCGAGGGGAACTTTTACCTTTATCTAGCTTACATTGCAGACAATAGCAATCATATTTAGGTTTCTATATGGCCCCGTAGTGCTTTACAGCTCTCTTTGGGTGATTTACAACGTTAGGATAATTGCCCCTAACAATCTGGGTCCTCCTTTTACAAACCTCGGAAGGATGGAAGGCTGAGTCTACCTTGAGCCTCGTCAGGTTCGATCTCCAGGCTGTGGGCAGAGTTTGCCCCCAATCCTTCACTTTAACCCCTGCGCCACCAGGGCTCAGGAATTGAAATGTGGCTTCTTAGTTTGCGATTGACCTAATGGAGAAGGTGGATCGTTTTACGCGGTGCAAACAATGGACGCGATCCCGTTGCGATGCTACGTTCTTAACCGTTCTTGTTTTTTAGGCTCTCCCAGCTGAAAACCGAGTTTCTCCCCTTGCTGAGCGTGTCCTTCGTCTCGGAGAACAGCGTGGTGGCTGCTGTGAGTGTCTTTGCTTAGTTTTGGAAGCTTTTGAGAGCTGGGGAATTCTGGGAGGAGTCTTCCATCCCCCCCCCCCGCGTCTTCCAGCGGTCAGGCTTGTGAAACGCCGATCCAAAGCCCCGATGCGCTGTTTCCTTCTCCCAGGGCCACGATTGCTGCCCGATGCTTTTCAACTGTGACGACCGCGGAGCGCTCAACTTTGTCTCCAAGCTTGACATTCCTAAGCAGAGCATTCAGCGCAACGTTTCGGCCATGGAGCGTTTCCGCAACATGGACAAGAGAGCCACTACGGAAGACCGCCACGCTACACTGGATACGCTGCACCAGAATAGCATTACGTGAGTTACCATCGGGTACATGTGCCATCATCGCCATAAGTGGTTTACAAATCACATAATAAAACAGTACCAAAACGTGACTCAAAGCATAGTTCAAAAAATACAATTAAAACAAGTGTACAATTTCTTCTGAGTCAAATACTGGTTTCCTCCTCCTCCTCCTCCTCTTGCAGTCAAGTGTCTATTTTTTAAAAATTATTTTTTCCCCTTCTACAACACATTATATCAACATTATGTCATCATACCTGTACATGTATATATTATTTCGCTTCTATGTTTACACATCTTTATACACAGTTCTCTATCCTCTATCTATCTATCTATCTATCTATCTATCTATCTATCTATCTATCTATTTATCTATCTCTATAGTTTTTCAGCTTAATTAATTTTATTCTTGTTTTGCAGCCATTTTTACCAAATGTTCCAAATTTCATAATATTCCAACTCTTCTTTATCTTTTAATTTTAGTGTTCACTTGTCTATCGCTGCACAATCCAAAAAATTTTGTATCACTAATTCGTCCAAGGGGATATTATTTTGTTTCCAGCATTGAGCAAATGCTATTCTAGCTGTGTTAATATGTACTTAATTTTCTTTGTATATTTCCCTTTGATTATTCCCAGCAGAAAGATTTCGGCTTTGTATTTTATCTGTTCTCCTGTAATTTCTTGCACCCCTTTCGAATTTTTTGTCTAGTCAAGTGTCTATTTATGAAGTGGACAAGCAAGATTGTCGCAAGTTTTGCACCACTGGCATTGACGGAGCCATGACCATCTGGGACTTCAAGGTACGTTTGACACACACACACACACAAACACACACACGCACGGCTTCTCTTTGATGGATTATACCGGCCCACCCTATCGTTGACGTAATGTTTGCCAGCTCCTCTGTTAATTGTGTAGGAGAAGGAGGAGAGAGGGTGGGGCCAAGAGAGGAATTAGCCTAGAATCTGGATGCTCCCACGAAATGAGCTAAACCCGCTTCAGTAAGGCGAAAACTCAATAGACGCTTCGTTCAGCAACACAAACTCTGGGGCTCAGTGGCGGTCATAAAGTCGAGGACTTTATGTTTGCCAGCTCCTCTGTTAATTGTGTAGGAGAAGGAGGAGAGAGGGTGGGGCCAAGAGAGGAATTAGCCTAGAATCTGGACGCTCCCACGAAATGAGCTAAACCTGCTTCAATGGGGCGAAAACTCAATAGACGCTTTGCTCAACAACACAAACTCTGGGGCTCGCTGGCGGTCGCAAAGTCAAGGACCATCTGTATGGCCTCCGTAGAGCTGTGGTTGGCTTCGGTTGTCACGGTGAATTAACCTGCTTCCTTACTTCTTTTCTTCCCCCACTCCCATCCCTCTAGACTTTGGAGTCCTCCATTCAGGGTCTACAGATAATGTAGAACGGATTCTTGGTTCCTCTAGCAAGACAGCCTCTTCTGAAGCCTGCACAGACTTGAAAAGACAGGGTGAAGATGGATCACACATTTTTTTTGTTTGTTTTCTAAAGCACTGAAAAAAACGACGACTTGGTGAAATATTTCCACCTACCCACCCCCCATTTTCCCTCCCTCTCCCCTTTGGTGATATATATATTGATCTGCCAATCACCTGTGATCGTAGTATATATTTTGGGTTTCTGGGTTCATTGTTGTTTTTTTAATTGTCCTTGGTTGTTGTTGTTTTTTTTATCCCCTCCTTTCACCAAAGCTGCTCCTTAAAATAAGTTTATTGCAGGAAGTATGGAACACTAACTTAAACCCGGGGGAGTTCTTTGTTCAGCTTGTCTGCTAGAAAATAATTAAAATTAAAACAAAAGAAAAAAAGCATCTTGCTACATCTCGCTTCTTTCGGCCAAGTCAGGCGGGGGAATTCGCTGGAGAAAACGATTCAATTTGGAAGAGTTCGCCAATGCAGATGAGTATGAGGAATAAACAGGGTGAATTAGAAATTCGAGTAAATGAGGGCAGATACAACATGGTTGCCATTACAGAAACTTGGTGGGGTGAAACCCACAAATGGAACATGCAGCTAAAAGGATTTAAATCGTTTAAATTAGGTGAAAGAGGAGGTAGAGTTGCACTATATATAAGAAATAACTACATCTCTACAGAAATAGAGCACAACAATGATGAGAACTATCTTGAATGCATTTGGGTCATAAGATAGTTGGGATTGCCCATTTGTCTGAAACGGTGTAGGGTTTCCTGCCTAGGCAGGGGGTTGGATTAGAAGACGTCCAAGGTCCCTTCCAACTCTGCTATTGTATTTATTTGTTTATTTATTTGTTTGTTTATTTATACGATTTATAGGCCGCCCAATCCCGGAGGACTCCGGGCGGCTTACAACGAGGGGGAAAAAAGGAAATAGTAAAAGAAAATAGCAATAGCAGTAGCAGTTAGACTTATATACCGCTTCATAGGGCTTTCAGCCCTCTCTAAGCGGTTTACAGAGTCAGCATATTGCCCCCAACAACAATCTGGGTCCTCATTTTACCCACCTCGGAAGGATGGAAGGCTGAGTCAACCCTGAGCCGGTGAGATTTGAACAGCCGAACTGCAGAACTGCAGTCAGCTGAAGTAGCCTGCAGTGCTGCATTTAACCACTGCGCCACCTCGGCTCTAAAATAAGAATAAAACAGGTTAAAATCAACACACATACATTCGTTTTGATCGGGGCTGGACCTCAACAATGAGGTCAACAGCCCCAGGCCTGCCGGAATAGCCAGGTTTTAACACCTTTCCTGAAGGCCATGAGAGTGGGGAAGGTCCGGATTTCTGGGGGTAGCTCGTTCCAAAGGGTCGGAGCAGCCACAGAGAAGGCTCTCCTCCGGGGAGCCGCCAGCCGGCATTGTCTGGCTGACGGCATCTGAAGGAGGCCCACCCCGTGGGATCTTACCGGCCGTTGGGAGGAATGTGGCAGTAGGCGGTCTCGCAGATATGCTGGCCCTAAGCCATGTAGGGCTTTAAAGGTAATAACTAACACCTTGAATTTGACTTACTGGTAAAAGGAAACCAGACCACGAAAGGACACCATCAAAGCTGAACACCCCCCCACCCCCCCAGCCACAGCATAGAAAAACTCAAAGAAGTGCAGCTGGTCCTCAACTTAAACCACAATTGAGCCCCAAATTCCTGTTGTTAAGTGAGACATTTGTTGAGTGAGTTATGACCTTCCTTGTCACCGTTGTTTAAGGGAATCACTGCACTTGATAAGTTAGTAACAAAGTCGTTAAGTGAATCTGGCTTCCCGCGTTGTCTTCGCCTGGCCAAACGTCACAAAAGCCCGTTGCGGTGACACACACACACACACCCCCGGGGACACTGCAACGGTCATAAGTACGAACCAGTTTGCCAAGGGTCTGAATTTTGATCTCATGACCACAGGGACACTACAATGGTCGGTCGTAAGTGGGAAAAGTCACATTTCCCAGTGCCGTTGTACCATCGAACGGCCGCTAAATGAACGGTCGCAAGTCAAGGACTACCTGTAATGCAAGATCTGGCCCATACAATGCCTAAGAGTCAGGCACAACGGATAACATCAGCGCTGTCAGCCCAGAGAACGAATCCTGATTTTCCACCATCTGACAAAAACTGAGCCCAGATATAATAATCTCTGACTCCCATCATCTGTCTTTTCATTTGTTCCCGAAAAGGCCTCCATATTCTAATCAGTATCAAGGGGTGTCCTTTTCCGCTGTTCTAATTTTTTTTTTAATTGAAAATTTTAAAAAAGTTTTACAAATATATGCCTCTCCCCCCCGCCCCCCAAACCCAACTCTCCACCCAACCCCCCAACCTCCCAGAGCAAATACAGGGTATAAACATTAACATCCATATTCTAAAATAAGCTAACAGACTTTAGCATCATCCCTCACTTGTACTTTAATTCCCCTTTTGTAAAGCTAACTCTAAACAAATTATATCATTCCTGGCTCATTCAGTCATAAGCTATCTGGAATTTCTTAGTCCCATATTTATTTTGAATATAATCAGTCCATCTTCTCCATTCCAGCTTATATTTCTCATCTGAATGGTCCTTAAGCTATGCTGATATTTTTGCCATCTCTGCTAAGTTTGTTACTTTTAGTGTCCATTCTTGAATAGTAGGCAATTCTTCCTTCTTCCAGTACTGCGCCACCAACAGTCTTGCAGTCTTGTAAGGTTCAAAATCATATCAGTCTCTATAACTGTACAGTCTGTAATTATGCCTAACGGGATTAACTGAGGAGTAAACTTTATCCTCTTTTTAAGAATATTTTGCATAATCCACCATATTTTTATCCAGAATGCTTAATGTGTGCACACACATTCACAAACACACACTCCAGAGTGACACATGGGTGTAAGGGAGGAAGGAACAGGTTGATATATGGAGACTGAAATAGGGAGACTAAAACAGGGAGAATGGTTGCACGATTTGTGTTCGGCTAGTTGAGACCAAAGAAGGACTTAAGGGAGGACGCGATAGCAGTATCTGAAGATCTAGGGGGCTGCTCCAAAGAAAAGGGGAGTCAAGCTATTCTCCAAAGCACCTGAGGGTAGAACAAGAAGCAATGGGTGGAAACTAATCAAGGAGAGAAGCAACTTAGAACTAAGGAGGAATTTCCTATCAGTGGGGAACAATCAACCAGTGAAACGGGTTTCCGCTTTACGGCCACTTCGTCACTGGAGGTTTTCAAGAAGAGATTGGACGCTCAGCATATTTGAAGGACCATTCAGATGAGAAATGCAAGCTGGAGTGGAGAAGATGGATTGACTACATTCAAAATAAATAATCGGACTAAGAAATTTCAATTAGCTTAGGAATGAACGAACAAGGAATGTTGCAACTTATCTAAAGTCAGCTTTACAAAAGGGGAGTTAAAGCACAAGAGGAGTTAGGATGCTAAAGTTAGTTAGCCTATGTTAGTGTATGATTGTTAAATGTTTATACCCTGTATTTTGCTCTGGGAGGTTGGGGGGGGGAGGGAGGGTTGGAGGGGGGGGGCAGGGTTGGGGGCGGAGGGAGGGAAAGGGAAATATTTGTAAAATTTATTAAAACTCTTCAATTAAAGAAAAAGAAGAGATTGGATGAAAACCTCTCTGAAATGGTGTAGTGTTTCCTGCCTGAGCAGGGGGTTGGACTAGAAGACCTCGCGAGGTCCCTTGCAGCTCTATTCTATTTTACGTCTACAGTGGAGGGAAATCACACCCTCCTCCTCTCTTTAATCTCAACTTGGACCATTATTGCTTGCCTTACCGTCTTTTTTTCACAATTCTGCCCTTCATCCGTGAGTGACAGGACGATTTTATTTCTGGATGGAAGGGTTCAGATTGCTGCTCAGGTGACTCTCCCCCTTTCCAATGGGATGATGATGATGATGATGATATGCCACGAAGTCACCAAGTGACCACCAGCATCTAAAACATTTCGTTGTTTAGAGCAGGGGTCTCCCAACCTTTCGGACCTCAGGGACCACTAAATTCATCATTTTAAATCCCGCAGACCACTAATAGGATCTGACTGGCTGGGTGGGTGTGGCAAGGGGGGTCATGTGATTGGGTGGGTGTGGCCAACTTGGTATCACTCGCGTCGAGGGGCTCCTCGCCGGCCCTCGCCCCTCCCCTCCCATCCCCTCCTCGCCTGCCCGTCTGGGCTCCTTAGAGCCCCCAACGGGAAGCAGTTGCTGGAGCTAAGCAGCCACCAGGAGAAAGAGTTGGCAAAACAGTTCAAGTGGACCGAGAAGGAGGCTCAGCAGAAGCACCTCACTGAGGACTAGGAACATGGGCTTTCCAAGCAGAGGGAAGTCCTGCAGGAGTGCAAGGCCAGTTGCCGTCACCTGGAGGCTCAGCAGGCTGAGATGGTCAGCCAGTTCCAGGCCATGATACAGTCCCACTGGAACGAGGCCCTCCGGCTCTTCGCCACCAACGGTGCTTCCCTCCAGCCTTCGCCCAAAGCCCCCCACCAGGAGGCTGAAGCAGACCCCAAGTCAGAATTTCTGCCCCCCCCTCTGACCTGCACAAAAAGACCCCGAAGGGGGAGGCACTCTGCAGCAACACAAACGTTCATTGCACGTCTCCATCCCAGGGGCCGTAGTTTGAGGACCCCGGATTTGGTGCAATACAAAAAGTGCAAATATTTTTTCTCGCAGACCACCAAAATTTTCTCAGGGACCCCCAGTTGGTGACCACTGGTTTAGATGATTTTGCAAACACCCCCCCCCTACCTTCCTGCATCATTTAAAGATGTAAGCTTACTTCTCCTTCACTGCACAAAACATTACACACACACACACAGAGGGAATTTCCCAACCCCTAAGCAAGGAAGTGGTTAAGTTTCTCGCCCCCGCCAAGAGGGAAGTCTGCCTCGCAGCCTTGCCTCTCCACTCACTTCTTTCTTCATTTCCTCCTGAGCTGGCTCGGCGGCGGAGGGCTGTTCATGTCGACTGTCCAGAGTCCGTGAACAAGCCGTTCTGCTTCTCCTCCACTCAACGGGAAGGTCTCGAGAGCTTCATCCTTTCCATCCCAGGTCAGTTCTCTGAGATGCTCCTTCCAAAAACAGGCAACAACCCAAAGAGATTCTCTTTCAGTTCTTCTTCTTCTCTCTTCGCTTAACTTTCTCGCGAAGGAAATTATTTCCCGACAGTCAGAACAACGAATCAGTGGAACAGAAGTTGCCTCCAGAAGTTGTGAATGCTCCAACACTGGAAGTCTTTAAGAAGATGTTGGAGAGCCATTTGTCTGAAGTGGTGTAGGGTTTCCTGCCTGGGCAGGGAGTTGGACTAGAAGACCTCCAAGGTCCCTTCCAACTCTGTTATTCTGTTATTCTTTTTTCTCCTTCCTTCCTTCCTTCCTTCCTTCCTTCCTTCCTTCCTTCCCTTCCCTTCCCTTCCCTTCCCTTCCCTTCCCTTCCTCCCTATTACTGGAGGTTTTTTAAAGAGTTTGGATAACCCTTTGTCTGAAGTGGTGTAGGGTTTCCTGCCTGGGCAGGGGGTTGGACTAGAAGACCTCCAAGGTCCCTTCCAACTCTGTTATTCTGTTATTCTTTTTTCTCCTTCCTTCCTTCCTTCCTTCCTTCCTTCCTTCCTTCCTTCCTTCCTTCCTTCCCTTCCTCCCTATTACTGGAGGTTTTTTAAAGAGTTTGGAGAACCCTTTGTCTGAAGTGGTGTAGGGTTTCCTGCCTGGGCAGGGGGTTGGACTAGAAGACCTCCAAGGTCCCTTCCAACTCTGTTATTCTATTCTATTCTAAGGCATTTTTCTCTCTCTCTCAAGGGATGGCAGGGGTCCAAATTTAGGAGTGAAAAACTGGTTTGACTCACCCTCCCTCCTCCCCACCACCCCCTCCTGGCCCATCCACCATCCACCTCCTCCTCCTCCTCCTCCCTTTCCAGCCCTTCTGGCAGTACTTTCAGGAAGTTTTGTTTTTTCTTTTTCTTTCCACACACTGAAGTTTCTCTCCAGCTAGCGCTTGGCTTCCCTTGGTGTTTTCCATCGATACAACTCCTCAAACGTCCGTTCACACACCCCCTACCCCCAATTGTGATACCCCCTGAACAATGACCTGCAGAGTAAGCAATATTTCTCCTCGGAAGTGTGCTTAGATCTCCAGCAAAAGAGTTTTTGGCATAGTAAGTTTTTTTGTCTGTTTTTTTTTTTAAAGAAAGGAATCTGTGGGTGGGGCAAAAGTTTCTAGATCCGGAGTTGACTTGCAAGGCAAAATTATATATATTTTTCCATCCGAGGAAGTAGACGTTATTTTTAGATTTCTCTCCCCCCCCACCCACTACTTGCAAGATCCTGCAGGATTACCAAATAGAACTAATTCAGCTCCAATTCAGCACTGACCCAAGTTGGTTAACTTGTGTATAAGAGCAACCAGGATGATGAAGGGACTGGAAATTAAAACATACAAGAACAGTATCAGGCAAGTCTGCGAAACTTCTCTTTCTTTTTATAACAAGGGATCTCCCAATTTGGCGAAGTTGAAGGCTTGTGGACTTCAACTCCCAGAATTCCCTAGCCAGCAGAAGCTCCACAAGTCTTAAAGTTGCTGACTTGGAGACCCCTGTTTTATAAGATATCGATGGATGGACCAAAGAGATACAATCAAGATCAAGGGAGATACTAATGCCACTCTATAAAGGCTTAGTAAGACCACACTTAGAATTCTGCATCCAGGTTTGGTCACCACGATGTAGAAAAGATGTGGAGACTCTAGAAAGAGAGCAGAGAAGAGCAACCAGGATGATGAGGGGACTGGAGGCTAAAATATACGATGGACGGTTGCAGGAACTGGGCCTGGCTAGTCTAGGGAAGAGAAGGACCAGGGGAGACAGGAGAGCAGCCTTCCAATATTTGAGGGGCTGCAATAGAGAAGAGAGGGATCAAGCTATCTCCCAAAGTACCCGAATAGTGGATGGAAACTAATCAAGGAGAGATTCAACCTAGAAATAAGGAGAAATTTTCTGACCGTGAGAACAAGAAGTTGCCTTCAGAGGTTGTGGGAGCTTCATCCCTGGAGGCTTTCAAGAAGAGACTGGACTGCCCTCTGTCAGAAATGGTGTAGGGTCTCCTGCTTGGGCAGAGGGTTGGACTAGATGACCTACAAGGTCCCTTCCAACTCTGTTAATATGTTTTTTTTAAAATCTGATTTCTGAACTATTCTGAGCTAATGAAAAAAAGCTGCCACATGTATCCTGCACACATGTTTATAGTTCTATAATTGGCTGTGGCTAAGATTCAGATCAAATGACTTTCTGCATTACTGAACCTTAAATCTGAACAAATACCCCTGAGCTAATTGATAATCGGAGGCCTCCTGGGTTACCTTTCCATACAGGTAAGAAGTGTAGTCTTTTTTTTTTAGTTTTATTTTTTCCTTTCCATTCGCAAACATACCTTCTCATAGATACTGTTAACGTTTATCTGTTGACTTCTAGCATTTATCACAATCTGCTTAAAAATATATTTAAAAACAATATAATTGGGATGGCTTTCCTGCCAACCTGCATCTCCATCTTATTTTGCAACCATCCTGCTCCTTCCGTCCTTCTTCCCAACCTCTCTTCTCTCCCTTCTTCTTTCTTCCTCTCCTTCCTCTTTTCTTCTTCCCCTCCCTCGCCCCCTACTCCTCCTCTCTTCTTCTTGCCCTCTCTCCTATTCTCATTTCCCTTCCCTTGTTTCCTCTCCTTTGCTCTTTCTTCTTTCCCCTCTTCTTCCCTCCTCCAGGTAAGAAGTGTAGTTAGAGGCAGTGAATAACATCAGTGAGAGAAAGAAGGGGGGAAGGAGAGAGGAAAGGGAGGGGGAAGGAAAGGAGAAAAGGAGGAAAGAAAGGAGGGAAGGAAGGAGGGAAGGAGAGAAGGAGGGAGGGAAGGAAGGGGAGTGGCAGAGAAGAAACGAGGGAAGGAAAGAGGCAGGGAGGGAAGAAGATGCCTAACTTTTGATGTCTATAACGATTTTATTATTATGGAAACGTCTCGAAACGTAGTCAAATGTAAAGCAAAACAGTGGCGGATGTTGTATTGTCTTTTGCAATCTATTGGCTGTTGTATTTTTCTTTTACTAATAAAAATAATAAAAATTAAAAAAAAAAGAGGCAGTGAATAACCTCAGAGGGATGACTAATCCATCCCCCCCACCCTCCCTCTTTTACTTCCCAACCCATCCCCATGTGATCGACCCTAACTGACCTTTACATCATGTTCAGGCGTGAAAAACAGGCAAGCTTTGTAAATAGGGCTTAATGAAAACTCACAAACCAGAACGTTAACAGGCAAAACCCTGTTCCATAAAATCTTTCTCCCTGTTATAAAACAAAACCCCATCACCCTGTTATCATCCTTGCTTTCCAATGTGAACTCTCAACCATCAAAAGATTTATTTGCTTTCTGGCATTTGGGATGACGTGTGGTTTGAAAGACAAGGAAGTAAATAGATTGGGGGGGGGGGAAGTGCAAGACAACGGAAATATTTCTTAACCAAGAACAATTTGGTAATACCATATAAGGCCAAAAGCAGGCAGATCTCGGAGAGAGGAAGGGCAGAGAGAGAGGCAGATGTCGACAGCAGCTCCCCGAGGTTGACTTAATTCCTCACGTGGCTCAGCCTGATGGTTTTTATTCTGCTTTCGAACTAAATCAGCCAAGTAGCTGGATCGAAACATTTTGCAGGACTAATCATCCTAGATTACCATAAGGTAAAGGTGAAGGTTCCCCTGGCACATCCGGGCTAGTCCTTCCCGACTCTAGGGGGCGGTGCTCATCTCCGTTTGAAAGCCGAAGAGCCAGCGCTGTCCGAAGACGTCTCCGTGGTCATGTGGCCGGCATGACTCAACACTGCCGAAGGCGCACGGAACGCTGTTCCCTTCCCACCAAAGGTGGTTCCTATTTTTCTACTTGCATTTTTTAACGTGCTTTCGAACCGCTAGGTTGGCAGAAGCTGGGACAAGTAACGGGAGCTCGCTCCGTTACTTGTTATTGAAGTCGTTTTTTCCGCCATCGATTTTGGAGCGGTTACCTTGAGTTTGCATCTACTGTTTGCCCCGTGTATTGTTGTGGTTGAATCTGAAGTAGTCGTTGACAAGTAGGACATTATAGCAGACAATTTTGTGTACTAAGCTTTCTAAAGCTAAACTGTTTTTTCTTGCTGAGCAGGTTAAAAAGCCATGGCTTATCAAAGCTTCCTGCTGGAACCCATTACCTGCCATGCCTGGAACAAGGACCGAAGTCGTAAGTCTACCTTTTCAAAGGGTTTTTCAGTATGGACTAGAAGACCTCCAAGGCGTTTTCCAACTCTTCTCTTCTCAACTCTCTATTCTATTGTATTCTACTCTACTCTATTATATTATATTTCTACTCATTCTTTATTCTATTCTATTCTATTCTATTCTATTCCACTATATTATATTTCTATATTCTTTATTCTACTCTACTCTATTCTATTCTATTATATGTCTACTATTCTTTATTCTATTCTATTCTACTATATTATATTACTATTCTATTCTTTATTCTATTCTATTCTATTACATTTCTACTCTATTCTTTATTCTATTCTATTCTATTCTATTCCACTATATTATATTTCTACTCTATATTCTATTATATTCTACTATATTATATTTCTACTCTATTCTTTATTCTACTCTACTCTATCTCTATACTTTATTCTATTCTACTATATTATATTTTTATATTCTTTATTCTATTCTACTCTACTTTATTATATTATATTTCTACTCTATTCTTTATTCTATTCTACTATATTATATTTCTACTTTATTCTTTATTCTACTCTATCTATTCTATTCTATTATATCTCTATTCTTTATTCTATTCTATTCCACTATATTATATTTCTGCTCTATATTCTATTCTATTCTATTCTATTCCATTCCACTATATTATATTTCTACTCTATATTCTATTCTATTCTACTATATTATATTTCTACTCTATTCTTTATTCTACTCTACTCTATCTCTATTCTTTATTCTATTCTACTATATTATATTTTTATATTCTTTATTCTATTCTACTCTACTTTATTATATTATATTTCTACTCTATTCTTTATTCTATTCTACTATATTATATTTCTACTTTATTCTTTATTCTACTCTATCTATTCTATTCTATTATATCTCTACTCTATTCTTTATTCTATTCTATTCTATTCCACTATATTTCTACTCTATTCTTTATTCTATTCTATTCTATTCTACTATATTATATTTCTACTCTATTCTCTATTCTATTCTATTCTATCTATTATATTTCTACTCTATTATTTATTCTATTCTATTCTATTCTATTGAGGAATTCTGGGAGTTGAAGTCCACAAGTCATAGAGTTGCCAAGATTGGAGACCCCTGCTCTAGCCTATCCACGTGGCTCCATGGGGGGGTTCTAGAAGCCATCTACTCTATCCATCTGTATCTCCATGTAAGATCTGCAAGCGTAGAATCCCTCACGAGGGGCCGAGGGAGGGAGAGGCATTCTCTGCTCCACAGCTATTAGAAAGCCTCTCCTATCATGAGCCCACTTGATCTTCCTTTGGAATTTCCACCCCATTCATTCCACATCGACTCCCCCAGGAGGAGAATAAGGCGGCTTTCTCTTCTGCGTAGCTGAATCAGGGATAGTCCAGCCATCTGATAATAAAGAGCCATTTATCTGCAAATGCTTTTTTTTTTTGGAGTGTTTCTTTTTTGTGCTGTTGAAAAAAACAAGACCACAAAAAAGACTTAAGGTTAGGACAAAGCCAGTTTTGATGGGTTCCCTGGTTTTTGTCTGTTTCTTCCTGTTTTTTTGTGGGGGGGGGGTTGTTTGATAAACGGGTCAGGATCAGGAGTGAAATTCAGTAGGTTCTGACAGGTTCTGGACAACTGGTAGCAGAAATTTTGAGTAGTTCGGAGAATTGGAAAATACCATCTCTGGCTGGCCCCAGGAGTGGGAAGGGAATGGGGTTTTTGCAGTATCCTTCCCCTGGAGTGGGGAGGGAATGGGAATTTTACAGTATCCTTCCCCTGGAGTGGGGAGGGAATGGAGATTTTGCAGTATCCTTCCCCTGGAGTGGGGAGGGAATGGAGATTTTACAGTATCCTTCCCCTGGAGTGGGGAGGGAATGGGGATTTTACAGTATCCTTCCCCTGGAGTGGGGAGGGAATGGAGATTTCACAGTATCCTTCCCCTGGAGTGGGGAGGGAATGGAGATTTTACAGTATCCTTTCCCTGGAGTGGGGAGGGAATGGGGATTTTGCAGTATCCTTCCCCTGGAGTGGGGAGGGAATGGGGTTTTTACAGTATCCTTCCCCTGAAGTGGGGAGGGAATGGAGATTTTACAGTATCCTTCCCCTGGAGTGGGGAGGGAATGGAGATTTTACAGTATCCTTCCCCTGGAGTGGGGAGGGAATGAAGATTTTACAGTATCCTTCCCCTGGAGTGGGGAGGGAATGGAGATTTTGCAGTATCCTTCCCCTGGAGTGGGGAGGGGATGGGTATTTTGCAGTATCCTTCCCCTGGAGTTGGGAGGGAATGGGGATTTTGCAGTATCCTTCCCCTGCCACGCCTATCAAGCCACGCCCACAGAACCAGTAGTAAAAAAAACGAATTTCACCACTGGCCTGGATCTCTCTTGACGCGTTTCCCGAGCTGGTTTTGCAAAATCAGTCCGTATTCTTTTTCACAGAACTCGCCATCTCCCCCAACAATCACGAAGTCCACATCTACAAGAAGAATGCCTCCAAGTGGGACAAAATCCACGAGCTGAAGGAACACAACGGGCAAGTGACAGGTGAGGACAGCTGAGTCCCCACTAGCTGGAAGGAGGCGAGGGAAAAGAAGGACTCTCCTTCCAGCACTGGACATCTTGCCCAGGTAGACCTGGAAATTGTAGACACACCTGCAGGGGGTTTTGAGAATAGGTGAGAATGTTCTGACCTAGGCTTCCTTAGAAAGCAAGAAGCAAAGTCTTGGTCCCTGCAAAACCCCTTTTATTTACATGACTGTGAATTCCTTTCATTCACAGTCAGCAAGGCTTGGCAAACAGTCTTTCAGAGGAATATTTACCAACACGAACCTTATCTCGTTTGGAGAGCTGCCAGATAACTAGTTTCCAAATAGCAGGGCAAGGCAAAACTTGGCACAGACCCTCTTATAGTCACAAACAGAACTTTCCACTCTTGAAACGACCGAAGGAACGAATTGTTTCCTGCAAAAGCCCCCTCCCCATTCGCTCCTCTTTTGTTCCCTACGGGAGGGGCCAATCACCTCCAAGGTGTGGCTTTACTAAGTCAACCCTGCTTTCTTAGTTCTTGTCTTCTGGCAGCTCTGCGCATGCAAACACTGGGAACAGGCTCCAGCTGTTCTTCTGCCTCACTGCTGTCTAGCTCCCTCTCTGCCTCCGACGCAGAGCCCTTGTCTGAGCTTTCCTCAGCCCCCAGGACTGGCCCATGTTCCTCCCCAACCTCCTTACTGTCCGACTCTGCCGCCAGCTCCATTGGCCGCGAGCAGGCCACAGCAGGGGTGGTCAATAGGATATTTAAATCAGAAGATCCCCTGAAGAGGAGAATATGTAAACACAACAACGGATAGAGTGGATGGAGGGAGGAGTAGAAGGAAAGATAGGAAGGAGAGGAGAAAGGAGAGGAATAGGAGAAAGGGAAAGGCAGAGGAGAATGGGAGGGAATGTAAGAGTAGGAAAGAGGGGAGGAATGGGAAGAAGAGGGGAAGGGTAAAGGGGAGGAAGGGGAAGGAGAGAAGGGAAAGGAGAGGAGGAAGGAAGGAAGGAGAAAAGAAAGAGAAGAAAGGGGGTAGGAAGGAGGGAGGGAAGGAGGGAGGGAAGCAAGGAGGGAAGGAAGGAGAGAAGGAGAGAAGAAAGGAGGGAAGGAAGGAGGGAAGGAAGGAGAGAAGGAGAGAAGAAAGGAGGGAAGGAAGGAGGGAATGTAGGAGAGAAGGAAGGGGGAAGGAAGGAGGAAAGGAAGGGGGAAAGGAAGGAGAGAAGTAGAAAATAAAGGAGGGAAGGAAGGAGGGAAGGAGAGAAGGAGGGAAGGGGAAAGAGGGAGGGAAGGAAGGAGGGAAGGAAGGGGAGTAGGAGAGAAGAAACGAGGGAAGGAAAGAGGGAGGGAGGGAAGAAGAAGTAGGACCGTTGTAAGATAAGATGGATCTATGGGATGTTAAAAAAGCAATCTTCAAGTATATTGTCAACTGTAGGGAAAAATTGTTATAAATACATATTATTAATATGATCTCATTAATATATAATGAGATCATATAATTGTGAATGTATATATGAAATTGATAAAATAAATCTTTAAAAAAAAATCAGAAGAGAACACCTTTTTGAGAAACCTTTGTCCCATCCCTTTTTAATGGTCGCAAACTAGAGAACCCCCAACCATCAGGTCCTGAAATCAGTAGGACAAAACTTAGAAGAACGCTACCCGTGTCTGGCTTCAACTGATCTCCTTGACAGGCATCGATTGGGCCCCCGACAGCAACCGGATTGTGAGCTGCGGGACAGACCGCAATGCCTACGTCTGGACTCTGAAGAACGACGTTTGGAAGCCCACCCTGGTCATCCTCCGGATCAATCGCGCCGCCTGTTGTGTGAAGTGGTCCCCGAAAGAGAACAAGTTTGCGGTGGGCAGCGGCTCCCGGAGGATCTCCATCTGCTACTTTGAGCAAGAGAACGATTGGTGCGTCTTAGCAAATGCGGGAAGGCTGGGCGGGGCTGGGCAGGTTGGTGGGAGGCTTATCCTTTTAATTTGATTTAATTTGATTTTATTTGTCTTGTATGCCGCCCACTCCCGAAGGACTCCGGGCGGCTCACAATAGACAAGGGAAAGGGGGAAAACTAGACAAAGACAACACTTTAAAAACAAAACCACAACATTCACAATTTCCATGGGGCTGGATATTTCACAGCCCCCCCCCCCCCCCGGCCAGCTGGAGCAACCAGGACTTGGTGGCTTTGCGGAAGGCCGGGAGGGTAGTAAGGGTCCGGATCTCGACAGGGAGATCATTCCAGAGGGCTGGAGCTGCAACAGAGAAGGCTCTCCCCCGGGGGGTCGCCAGCCGTCATTGGCTGGCAGATGGAATCCGGAGGAGACCCAACCTGTGAGATCTAATCGGTCTGAGGGAGGTAATCGGCAGGAGGTGGTCTCTCAGGTACCCAGGTCCAATGCCATGTAGGGCTTTAAAAGTAACGACTAGCACCTTGTCCGGAGACCAATGGGGAGCCAACTTAATCCAAAGTTATGGGGCAAAACAGAATTACAGCACGCCTGGCTGGAGAATTCAAGGTTTCAAGGTTTATTAGCATTTGTATGCCGCCCACTCCCTAGAGACTCTGGGCGGCTCACAGATAAAACAGGGGACATATATAAAAAATTAAAATAGGAAAACAATCAATTAAAATTACACAACATGCATACAGCTTAGAGTGGGGCTGGATAAAATCAACAGTCCCAGGCTGCCGGAACAGCCAGGTCTTAATAGCTTTACGGAAGGCCGAAAGAGTAGTAAGGGTCCAGATCTCTACAGGGAGATCGTTCTATAGGGCCGGAGCAGCTACAGAGAAGGCCCTCCCCCGGGGGGCTGCCAATCAACACTGACCGGCCGATGGTACCCGGAGGAGGCCCAATCTGTGTGATCTTATTGGTCTCTGGGAGGTGAATGGCAGGAGGCGGTCTCTCAGGTAGCCAGGTCCTAAACCATGTAGGGCTTTAAAAGTAACGACTAGCACCTTGAAGCGTGTCCGGAGACCAATGGGGGGCCAGTGCAGCTCGCGGAGGATAGGTGTAACGTGGGTGTACCTAGGTAACCCCACTATCGCTCGCGCGGCTGCATTCTGGACCAACTGCAGTCTTTGAACACTCTTCAGGGGCAGCCCTGAATTCTGGGAGTTGAAGTCCAAAGGTCTCAGAAGTTGGATAGCCCCTAAAACGGACGGCTCCTTAAATCTTCAAAATGCAACCAAAAACTGTTGGGAGATCATTCCGGGAATCAAGGCTGGGGATTTCAGCTTCTCTCTCCGACTTTTCCTAGGTGGGTCTGTAAGCACATCAAGAAGCCCATCCGGTCAACCATCCTCTGCCTGGACTGGCACCCAAACAACGTTCTCCTGGCAGCCGGATCCTGCGACTTCAAGTGCAGGTGGGCCTTCTGGGTGGACGAAGAGTTTGAAGAATTTCAACAGTCCCAGCTGGATGGAATCGTGGAACGGGGCGGTAGTTGTGGGGCCGCTGTTAGACAAGGATATTTTATATGGCTACTAGCCGATAACCCGGCGTTGCCCGGGGATTTATTTATAAGGGGTGAAATATCCGCACCAAATGTAATTTCTAAATGTTGGATTTTCCCCCTTACCGGAGGGAGCCCCCTTGTGGAGTACTGTGGAGCCGTTACCATGGCAACTCCACTACGCTGCACAGTAGAAGCCATTTCAGGGCACAACAGGCTGCATCGTAACACAAAGACACCCCGAGAGGTGTTAGGGTTGTCTTATCCCCACAGTATTTATTTCCAGAGTATTTATTTACTCTAAGTCATCTGTGTACCAAGTTTGATTGAAATTGCTTGAAGCATTCCAGAGTTATGCTGGAACATACACACGCACAGAGGTGGAACATACACACGCACAGAGGTGGAACATACACACGCACAGTTTAGACGCGCAGCCATTTATACTATACATATACACATACACACATACCAGAGGTGGGTTCCTGCCAGTTCGCACCAGTTCGGTAGAACCGGTTCGTCAAATCTACCGAACCGGTTAGAAGAGATTCCACCAGTGGACCCGGAAAGCAGGCCACACCTACAGAAGAGGTTCCCAAAATTTTTTGAAACCCACCACTGATACACACAGAGAGAGAGAGAGAGAGAGAGAGAGAGAGAGAGAGAGAGAGACAGACAGACATACAGACAGACTCACACAGAGAGAGAAAAAGAAAGGAAGAAAGAAAAAAAGAAAGAAAAAGTGAGAGAGATGAAAGAAAAAAAGGAAAAAGGGACAGAGAGACAAAAGGAAGGAAAGAGAGAGAGAGAGAGAGAGAGAGAGAGAGAGAGAGAGAGAACACATGGCCGGCAATCCACTCCCACAAAGGAGGCCACACCCACAGAGTAGGTTCGAAAAGATTTTGAAACCCACCACTGCCCCACAGTATTTATTTCCAGAGTATTTATTTACTATAAGTCATCTGTGTACCAAGTTTGATTGAAATTGCTTGAAGCATTCCAGAGTTATGCTGGAACATACACAGGCACAGCCATTTATACTATACATATACACATACACACATACCAGAGATGGGTTCCTGCCAGTTCGCACCAGTTCGGTAGAACCGGTTCGTCAAATCTACCGAACCGGTTAGAAGAGGTTCCACCAGTGGACCCGGAAAGCAGGCCACACCTACAGAAGAGGTTCCCAAAATTTTTTGAAACCCACCACTGATACACACACACACACACACACACACACAGACACAGAGAGAGAGAGAGACAGACAGACAGACAGACAGACTCACACAGAGAGAGAAAGAGAAAGAAAGGAAGAAAGGAAGAAAGAAAAAAAGAAAGAAAAAGTGAGAGAGATGAAAGAAAAAAAGGAAAAAGGGACAGAGAGACAAAAGGAAGGAAAGAGAGAGAGAGAGAGAGAGAGAGAGAGAGAACATATGGCCGGCAATCCACTCCCACAAAGGAGGCCACACCCACAGAGTAGGTTTGAAAAGATTTTGAAACCCACCACTGCCCCACAGTATTTATTTCCAGAGTATTTATTTACTCTAAATCATCTGTGTACCAAGTTTGGTTGAAATTGCTTGAAGCATTCCAGAGTTATGCTGGAACATACATACACACAGCCATTTATACTATACATATACACAAACACACACACACACACACGATTATGTGCCATCAAGTAGCCATTGACTCTTGGTAGCCACCTAACAATCTGTCCTATGTTATGATGGACAATGTAATATAAACCTGTTATGAAGTCTTCTTCCCCACCTGTTGCATACTAATTGATGCGTCTATGGATCTAGATGAAATAGCGCCTTCTCGGTTGAGTGTTGGAGAGTCCTCTGCATTCCCCCCCCTCCTTTCCATCCTCTGCTTAGTTTTCCTCCTTTCCACCCACCCCCCTTCAGGATTTTCTCGGCCTACATTAAAGAGGTGGAAGAGCGGCCAGCCCCTACTCCTTGGGGATCTAAGATGACGTTCGGGGAGCTCATGTTTGAGTCGAAGGGTAGTAACAGCTGGATCCACAGCATCTGCTTTTCGGAGAGTGGCAACCGCCTGGCCTGGGTGGGCCACGACAGCACTATCTGCCTGGCAGATGCCAGCAAGAAAATGGCGTAAGTAGGATGGTGAGGAGGGGGGAGGGAAGAAATCAGAGGGAGGTTGATGGATCGTCATGGGAAGAGGAAGATCCTTGAGTAACAAGAGGAAGAACCACAATTTAGGACACTAGTCAAGGAAAAGAAAGCTGGGGATGAAATATACCGTATTTTTCAGAGTATAAGACACACCTCCCCCCCCCTAAAAGAGGCTGAAAATTTGGGGGTGGCTTATACTCCAAATGTAGCTTTTTAGAAGCTTTTTCTTCAGCCCTAATGAGGCACTAGCAAGCGAAGCAATCTTCCCTGCTTTTCTCTATTGCTTCTCTGACAATCAGCTGTGCTTTAGAAGCTGTTTTTTTATCCCCAACTATCGCCCACACTTAAAACCAGCAAACTTATGTGCTGAAGCTGACCAGTTTAAAGATGCTAGCCACTTGAATACTTGGTAGAATAGAATAGAATAGAATAGAATAGAATAGAATAGAATAGGAGGAATATAACAGAATAGGAATAGAAATAGAATAGAATAGGAAGAATAGAATAGACTAGAAATAGAA
The DNA here is from genome assembly GCF_009769535.1 of Thamnophis elegans. Classification (NCBI taxonomy): domain Eukaryota; kingdom Metazoa; phylum Chordata; class Lepidosauria; order Squamata; family Natricidae; genus Thamnophis; species Thamnophis elegans. Next base: position 4,587,548 of record NC_045554.1, read on the forward strand.
TAGAATAGGAAGAATATAATATAATAGAAATAGAAATAGAATCGGATATGAATAGAAATAGAATAGAAAGAATATAATAGAATAGGAATAGAATAGAATAGGAAGAATATAATAGTAGAAATCGAATAGAATAGGAAGAATATAATATAATAGAAATAGAAATCGAATAGAATAGAATAGGATAAGAATAGAAATAGAATAGAAAGAATATAATAGAATAGGAATAGAATAGAATAGAATAGAAAGAATAGAATAGGAATAGAAATAGAAATCGAATAGAATAGGAAGAATATAATAGCATAGGAATAGAAATAGAATAGAAAGAATAAAATAGAATAAGAATAGCAATAGAATAGAATAGGAAGAATATAATAGAACAGGAATAGGTATAGGAATGGAATAGAAATAGAAATGAATAGAATAGAATAAATAGAGTTGGAAGGGACCTTGGAGGTCTTCTAGTCCAACCCCCTACCTAGGCAGGAAACCCTACACCACTTCAGACAAAGGGTTATCCATCATCTTCCTAAAAACTTCCAGTGTTGGAGCATTCATAACTTCTGAAGGCAAGTTGGTAGGTAGAATTCTTTTTTCCCCTATTTTCCTCCCCCCAAACTAAGGTGCGTCTTATACTCCAGTGCGTCTTGTACTCTGAAAAATACAGTAATTTGAGAAAGCATTGCGAAAATCTTTTTATTAAAACTTTATATTAAAAGTTGCCTTAGCTTGCATGCGTTTGGTCTGTGGTCTATAACTTTTTTGGGGTCCACCTATCTCAGTTGTCCTAGACCAATCTTGGAGAACTCTCATAGGTGGACCAAAAAGGTCACATGGACGATGTAGAGTTTGGAAAGTTGATGAGTGGTGCTTTATTTGATATAAGTCAATCCACGACTGGAGTTTTCACATTCATGATTGCAACAAATATTAAGCATCAGGTTGAAGCGTTGTTTTTCCCCCCCCTCAGTGTCGCCTGCCTTTCTATGGAGACTCTGCCCCTCCTGGCTGTGACCTTCATCACCGAGAACAACCTTGTGGCTGCAGTAAGTCATAAGCTTTCTCTCTTCTGGGGTGATTTTCCCACAAAAGATTTTCATGGCTAAGCCACCTTGTCCTTGCTATGTGGATAATGTTATTTCAAGGTTTAGCCAGTAGATGGCACCATGACAAATATGGAGGAGGCCAATAAAGGATAATATTTGTAGCTCAGGGTTGAAATGTGTGTGTGTGGGGGGTCCTTGGTGCTCTCCAAACTTGGATATCTTCTTGCAGATGTTTCATTACCCAGCTAGGTAACATCATCAGTGCCGGAAGGGAGTGGGATTGGAGGATGGGGGGGGGAGCAGGAGGGGTAGGACTATTGTGGGGTCTTTGATGTTCTCTGAGCTGGGTTGTTTTCTTGCAGACATTTCATGACCCACTAGGTAACATCATCAGTGCTGGAAGCTTGTAAGTTAGGAGGAGGGGGGAATGCGGAGGAGGAAGAGGAGGATAATGGGGAAGGGGTGGAGGAAGAGGTGGAGGAAGAAGAGGAAGAAGAGGAGGAAGAGGAGGAGGAGGGATGAGGAGGAGGAGGAAGAGGAGTGAAAGGAGGAAGAGGAGGGGGATAAGGAGGAGGAAGAGGAGGAGGATGGGGAAGGGGAGGAGAAAGGTGGAGGAAGAGGAGGGGGATAAGGAGGAGGAAGAGGAGGAGGATGGGGAAGGGGAGGAGAAAGAGGTGGAGGAAGAGGAGGAAGAGGGATGAGGAGAAGGAGGAAGAGGACTGAAATGCGGAAGAGGGGGATGAGGAGGAGGAAGAGGAGGAGGATGGGGAAGGGGAGGAAGAGGAGGAGGAGGGATGAGGAGGAGGAGGAAGAGGAGTGAAAAGAGGAAGAGGGGGATGAGGAGGAAGAGGAGGATGGGGAAGGGGAGAGGAAGAGGAGGAGGGGGGATAAGGAGGAGGAGGAAGAGAAGGGATGAGGAGGGGGATGAAGAGGAAGAGGAGGAGAATGGGAAGGGGAGGAGGAAGAGGTGGAGGAAGAGGAGGAAGAAGAGGAGGTGGAAGGGGAGGAAGAGGAGGAGGAAGGGGAGGAAGAGGAGGAGGAGGGGGGATGATGAGGAGGAAGAGGATGGAGAGGACTTTGGGGTCCTTGATGTTCTCTGAGATGAGCTGTTTCCTTGCAGACATTTCATGAGCCAAACTAGAGAACCTCACCTGGTAGAACAACATGTCTTCTTCTGTCTTGGTTGAAAAGCCACCAGCCATCTAGCCTCTTTCCACAGATTCTTTATGAAATGTAGAGCACAATCTCATCCTTTCCCAGCTGCGCTACACATTCTTTATCTCCAGGCATGACACGATGGGGAGTTGTGGACCAGAAGGACACTGATTTGGGGCAGCTCTACCCAACCACAAGTGGCAGCACATGAACCTCCTCGGCCTTGTCTTCTGAGCTACGTTCTTGGCTTCTCTTTTTCCTCCCCAGGGACATGACTGTTACCCAATGTTGTTCATGTACAATGAACAGCAGGGCGCTTTGACTTTTGGAGGGAAAATGGACATCCCTAAGCAGAGCTCCCAGCGGGGACTGACAGCTCGGGAGCGTTTCCAGAACCTGGATAAGAAGGCCAGCTCTGACACCAACAAGGCTTCTCTGGACACAGTCCACAAGAACAGCATCAGGCAAGTCTGCCGAACTTCTCTTTCCTTTTATAACAAGGGATCTCCCAATTTGGCGAGTTGTGGACTTCAACTCCCAGAATTCCCTAGCCAGTAGAAGCTCCACCAAGTCTTAAAGTTGCTGACTTTGGAGACCTCTGTTTTATAAGATATCGATGGATGGACCAAACAGATACAATCAAGATCAAGGGAGATACTAATGCCACTCTGTAAAGGCTTAGTAAGACCACACTTAGAATTCTGCATCCAGTTTTGGTCACCACACTGTAAAAAAAGATGTTGAGACTCTAGAAAGAGGGCAGAGAAGAGCAACCAGGATGATTAGGGGACTGGAGGCTAAAACATATAGCAATAGCAGTTAGACTTATATACCGCTTCATAGGGCTTTCAGCCCTCTCTAAGCGATTTACAGTCAGCATATTGCCCCCAACAACAATCCGGGTCCTCATTTTACCCACCTCGGAAGGATGGAAGGCTGAGTCAACCCTGAGCCGGTGAGATTTGAACCGCTGAACTGCAGAACTGCAGTCAGCTGAAGTAGCCTGCAGTGCTGCATTTAACCACTGCGCCACCTCGGCTCTGTAAAGAAGAACGGTTGCAGGAACTGGGCATGGCTAGTCTAGTGAAGAGAAGGACCAGGGGAGACAGGATAGTAGTCTTCTAATATTTGAGGGGCTGCCACAAATAGAAGGGGGTCAAACTGTTTTCCAAGGCACATCAGTGAGGCAGAGGAACAGCTGGAGCCTGTTCCCAGTGTGCACATGTGCAGAGTTGACAGACGAAGGGAAGAGCTAAAGAACAGGGGTCGACTTGGGAGTAAGGCCACAGGTGGACAGTGAATGGCCCCTCCCAGAGGAAATAAAAGGGGAGCGAAAGGGGAGTGGAGTTTGCAGGAGACAATTAGTTCGCTTAATTTGTGACTCTCCGAGGCTCCTTGCCAAGTTTTGCAGATATCAGGCCTGGCAGCTCTCAAAGCCAGAGAAGGTCTGTGACCGTAAATCCTCCCTTGAAAGACTTTGCTGGAGGCAAATGAGAAGAATTCGCAGTCAATGAATAAAAGGGGTTTTTGTCGGGATAAGGGGTTTGCTTCCTGCTTTTGGGAAGCCTCGGTCAGAACATTGGTTTGTAGTGTCTTCTGCTCCAGTCGAGAAGACTCAACCAAGGGATTCTTTGGTTCTCTTCTAGCCAAATCTCTGTGGTTGCCGGCAACAAAGGCAACTGCTCCAGATTCTGTACCACCGGAATGGATGGCGGCATGAGCATATGGGATGTGAAGGTGAGCAGGGTGGTGGTGGTGGAAGGGGGCTACCCTGTGCCATCCAGGTAGATCCGTTAAGACAGAAACAAAAAATATTGAGTTTAGAAATTTTAAGGCTTAAATGTGAAGTTGGCCTGTTGCAAAAAAAGCATCATCTATCTTTCTAATAGAAAGTCCCAGCAGCATTCTTTAAAATAAAATCAAAATATTGGTTAGCTGGGGTTTTAATTTAGAGCAGGGTTTCTCAAACGTGTCCACTTTTGCAGTCTGCTTTATTTATTTCAACGGGAAGGAGCTTTTTCCCCCTTTCATGTTGCAAGAAACAAAATCCATCCCTTTAAAAAAAAAAAAACCGCCAAGCTTCGGTGGAAATTTGGAAGAAAATTGAGGCAGGAAAGGGAGTTTTTTTCCAGGGGGAAAACAGGTGACGAGAAGGTTTTGAATCCCATGTTTTTTAGTTCCCACCTGAGCCAAAGAAAAGGAGAGGGAAAAAAACCCCAGAGGTTACAAGATTTATAGTCATTGGGAATCCGGGGTAAAATCAGCCCGGATCCTAATGGATCTGATTTCTAATCTTGAGCAAATAGCTACTGGATTGTAAGCCTCTCTTCTTTTGGCGTTTCAGACCTTGGAGGCTGCAATGAAAGGCCTCCACGTCAAATAAACCGGCATAAAATCTGCCGCGCAGAAAACAGGGATTTCCCGCCTGCCGAGGAAATCAATCAAGGCTTAATCGATTCCTGCTTTCCAGAACCTTAAAAACGACAATCCCAGATGGCTACAAGCTCAGCTTTTTTTTCATTTTTGGAGGCCTCCTGGGCGGGAACCCAGGAGGTGGTTTAAAAATAAAATGAAATAAATGCAATTTAAAAGAGTCTAAAAATCTGCGTCTGTCATGATTTGGGGTCTTTCCTCCACCCCCCCCTCCCAGGCAGTCCTGCATTTCTAAGAATTTAAAGATGAATCTCTGCTGCAATTTTTATGTTTAAAGGTAGTCCTCAACTTACGGCTGAATTTCTGTTGCTAAGTGAAACATTTTAAAGTGAGTTTTGCCCCATAATCCTCGGCTTGCGACCACAGTGGGACCCAAAATTTGTTGCTAAGTGAAACATTAGTTAAGTGAGTTTTGCCCCATAATCCTCGGTTTACGATCACAGTGGGACCCAAAATTTGTTGCTAAGAGAAACATTTGTTAAGTGAGTTTTGCCCCATAATCCTCGGCTTGCGAACGCAACGGAACCCAAAATTTCTATTGCTAAGTGAAACATTTGTTAAGTGAGCTTCGCCCCATTTTACTACCTTTCCTGCCACAGTCATTAAGTGAATCACTGTGATTGTTAACAGCCCGGTTGTTCAGTGGCAATCCCCGTTGAAGACCTGACTGATCAGGTCACAAAAAGGGGCCACAAGACACTGCGACCATCAGGAATACGAGTCAGTTGCCAAGGGGCAGAATTTCAACCGGCCGTAAGGGTGAAAAGCGATCTGAAGTCATTTTTTTCCCCCACTGCCGTTGTAGCTTTGAACCCTGGCAGGATTTCAAATTTTGGAATTTCCCAGCAGGACCCTAGGAAACGAAGTCTCTGAGGCTTGTAAGGTAAAGGTAATGGTTCCCCTCGCATGTGCTAGTTGTTCCCGACTCTAGGGGGCGATGCTCATCTCCGTTTCAAAGCCGAAGAGCCAGCGCTGTCCGAAGACGTCTCCGTGGTCATGTGGCTGGCATGACTCAACGCCGAAGGCACACAGAACGTTATTCCCTTCCCACTAAAGGTGGTTCCTATTTTTCTACTTGCATTTTTTACGTGCTTTCGAACTGCTAGGTTGGCAGAAGCTGGGACAAGTCACGGGAGCTCACTCCGTTACGCGGCACTAGGGATTCGAACCGCCAAACTGCCCACCTTTCTGATGAACAAGCTCAGCGTCTTAGCCCCTGAGCCAGCCCTTTGTGTGAGGCTTTAGGAAACCCCGAAATGGAGATTATCCACCCACAGGTTTCAAGATAGTTTCTATCCTTGGGCTGCGAGACTTTTAAATACAACCACAATCACTCCATGCACACGCTAAGTTTTTCTTTCTTTTTTTCGTTTCTGTTATAATTTTGCACCAGTGGGGTTAAAACCAGTTCTGTTGTATTTAAGTATACAACGACAATAAAGATTATACTTAAGGAAAAACAGGACTTCAATACATTTCCTTTGGGGGGGGGGATGTTGCGTGTGGCCGCAAAAGCGTGAAAAGTAGTGGGTAGTGGGCCTGGGTACTTGAGAGACCGCCTACTGCCAATTACCTCCACTAGACCGATACGATCGCATCGATTAGCCCTCCTCCGAATTCCATCATCCAGCCAGTGCAGACTGGCAACTACCCGGAGGAGAGCCTTCTCGGTGGCTGCTCCGACCCTCTGGAACGAACTCCCCGTGGAGATTCGGACCCTCACCACCCTCCAGTCCTTCCGCGCCGCTTTAAAGATCTGGCTGTCCCGGCTGGCCTGGGGTTAAGATTCTAACCCCACCCGAATTGTGTGACTGTTGTGCTCTCTTTTTAATATGTTGTATTGTCTCCATGTTGGAGTATTATTTGTCTCCCCCCCCCCTTTTTTGAACTGTGAGCCGCCCTGAGTCCCCCCAGGGAAAAGGGCGGCATACAAATAAAGGGAAAACGAAAACGAAAAGGCACCAGACTGTTACGATAATTTAAACTTTATTCAGCCAAATATACAGGTTTTTCTCTTTTTTTCTCTCTCTCTCTCTCTCTCTCTTGCCTGCCTCTATTCTGCAAAGATGCACAATCCCGAAGATGCCTTTCTCTTGGTTTTCGTTTTTCCCGGGGTTTGTTTGTGTGTTTTTTTTTTTAAAAAAAATATAAACTCATTATCGACTTTCAGAGGAGGAGGAAAGAAATGAAAAGGACGGCTTTAAAAAAAAAAAGGAAGAAGAAAGAAAAGAGGGTGGAAAAGAGAAAACCGAAACAGCTAATGGGTTGGGGAGGCGTGTGGTGAGTGTGTGTGTCAAGGATTCCACCTCTGCCTCGTAACGGTTGATTTCCCGGGATTCTTCTGCAGTCTAGGTCCATGCCAAAGCGTACGGCGTTCCCCCCCCCCATATTTTTTTTGGAAATGCACCTACGGGGGTCCGAGCTACTCATTCCCCCCCCCCCCTAGTTCCCTGAAAGCTAGCTGAAGCGATCAGCCCCCTCCCCAGCAAACCTTCCGCCTCCGTCGGCCTCCCACCCGAAATTAACCACATCAAACCGTTCAGCTGGTGGCGGTATTTTTGCCCCCTTTCCCGAAAAAAAATAAAAAAATCCCCCGGTCATTTTAATGCAACCGTCGGTGTTGTCACAATGTTTGCTCCAAAGGTGAAAGAGTGCTCGGATCTCCTGCCCTCCCCCTGCCGCTTTCCCCTCCCCTCGCCTGCGTGCCCCCCCTACCCCCCCAAAAAAGTAATCCCGTGGAACTCTGTGCCCAGATGAAGACGAACACGGAGCGGTCAGTGTCTCTTGATGAGAGGTGCCACCTTTGCCCTCCTCCTGCAGCCTCTCTGGGAAATGACGCCGCAGCGAGTCCGAAGGTGCCAGGCCCAGCACCGTCCCAGGGGGTGTCCCTCCTCTCGGGGTGCGGGGGCTGCCTTTACTTGTTGAGGGACAGTGACTGCATCCGCTTGCCAGCCATGGCCGCTTCGTCTTTAGCTGGGGGGGGAGGGAGGGGAAGGAGAGGGGGGGAGAACCGGAGAAGGAAGAAGAGTTGAATCCATGAATTCTTCCTTCCTTCCTTCTTTCCTTCCTTCCCTCCCTCTCTTCCTGTCATCCACCTTCCTAGAGTGGATAAGAATTCCTACGGGAAGCGATGTAACTCCAGATAAGCCACCTTTACAAAGGGTTGATGGGTCTTTCTTTTTTTCTTTCCTTTCTTCTTTTTCTTCCTCCCCCACTTTTCATTTCCATCTCCCTTCTTCCTTTTCTTTTTTTTCTTTCTCCCTCTCTTCTTCCTCCCTCCCTCTCTTCCTGTCATTCACCTTCCTAGAGTGCATAAGAATTCCTACGGGAAGGGACGTTAACTCCAGATAAACCACCTTTATAAAAGGCTGAGGGGTCTTCTCTTTCTTTCTTTCTTTCTTTCTTTCTTTCCATTCTTCTTCCTTTTTTCTTTCACTTTTTTCTTCCTCCCCTTCTTTTCATTTCCATCTCCCTCCTTCCTTTTCTTTTTTTCTTTCTCTCTGCTTCCTCCCTCTCTTCCTGTCATCCATCTTTCTACAGTGCATAAGAATTCCTACGCAGATCAGCCACCTTTATAAAGAGCTGATGGCTTTCTTTCTTTCTCTTTCTTTTTTTCCTTCCTTCCCCTCTTTTCATTTCCATCTCCCTCCTTCCTTTTCTTTTTTCTTTCTCTCTGCTTCCTCCCTCTCCTCCTGTCATCCATGTTTCTACGGTGCATAATAATTCCTACGCAGATCAGCCAACTTTCTTTCTTTCTTTCCATTCTTCTTTCTCTTTTTTCTTCCTCCCCTTCTTTTCATTTCTATCTCCCTCCTTCCTTTTTTTCTTTCTCTCTGCTTCCTCCCTCTCCTCCTGTCATCCATCTTTCTACAGTGCATCAGAATTCCTACGCAGATCAGCCACCTTTCTTTTTCTCTTTCTTTCTTTCTTTCTCTTTCTTTTTTCTTTCTTTTTCTTCCTTCCCTCCCCTCTTTTCATTTCCATCTCCCTCCCTCCCTGACACATAGGCAACTTAAAGACTGAGAAAAATCCACCACAGGAGAAACACTTAAACAAAACTGCAAGAAAACCTCGCGGGAGCCTCAGCCCACTTCCCCCTCCCCTTACCTCTCCTCTCTTCCTCCTTCTTTTTGGCTGCCTCCTCCCTCTGTTTCCGGATAATGGCTAGCCGGGCGAGGTCGGCCTTGGCCTGCTCCGTTTTCCCTGCCAGGTGCATCTTCATGTACCTTTCTTTTGCCTTCTGTTTTTCAATCTCTTCTCTGCAAAAGGGGGGGGCGAGGGGGGAGAAGAGTCGGCAGGGGGCTTTGGAGAGCTGGGTTAAAAATCCCCCCCCAAACAATTGGCTTAATTCCCGGAGAACGGAGGGAATCCAGAGGCCCACCTGCCTCTCTGTCTCAGAGGGGAAGGGAAGGGACTCACCGTTCTCTCCGCGACAATTCCCTCGGGCTCTCTAAATCGAGCTGGGTGACTTTCTTCGCGGTCTGCACGGCCCGGTTGGGGTTCTCTATGTCGATCATGCCTTCCACTCCTTTGTGCTTCGGCTGGAATGGAAAAGCCACAACAAAAGGGGGCTGGTTGTGAGAGAGAGCTTTCCGGAAGGGGGTTTTGTGACCGTTGTGTGGAGATGAGGACCTTGGGAGGTGGAGGAAAAGAGATGCTGCCCAGGGAATGGCTGGATGAGAGAGGCATAGTGGGGAAAGAAAGGAAGAGCGGATGGGAGGGAGGAGGGGAAGGAAGAAGAAAGTGGGGGGGGGGAGGGGAGGGCAGAGGAGGAAGAGAGAAGGGGAGGAAGGGAAGAGGAAGAAGGGGAGAAAGGGAGGAAGGAAGGGGGAAGGGAAGAAGAAGAAGGAAGGAAAGGAGAGGAAGGAGGAAGGGAAGGAAAGGAGAAAAGGGGAGGAAGGAAGGGAGTGAGGAAGAAGAAGGGAAGAAAAGGGGGAGGAAGAAAGAAGGGAAGAAGAGAGGAACGGAGGAAGGGAAGGAGAAAAAGGGGAGAAAGGGAAGAGGAAAGGAAGGGAGGAAGAAGAGTAGGAAGGGAAGAAAAGGGGGAGGAAGGAAGGGAAGAGGAAGGGAGGAAGGGAAGGAGAAAAAGGGGAGAAAGGGAAGAGGAAAGGAAGGGAGGAAGGAAAGGATAAAAGGGGGAGGAAGGAAGATGGAAGGGAAGAAGGGAGGCAAGGGAGGAAGGGAAGGAGAAAAAGGGGAGAAAGGGAGGAAGGGAAGGAGAAAAAGGGGAGGAAGGAGGAAGGGAGGAAGAGGAGGAAGGAGAAGGAGAAGAAGGGGAGGAAGGGAAGGAGAGGGGAAGCAGACAGAACCCCCCCCCCCAACTTGTTCGGCTGTAAAAAGAGACGTGGGAAATTGGTCCTTGCAAAGGCTTTGTCAGAGTCAGAGTTAGCCTTACAGGGCGGGGCATAACCTTTTCCTAGGGGGTCACAGCAAGATCGACAGCAGTTTACAACTTCCGCGACACCTCATTTTAAAGCCCATAAAAAACTGAATTGAATGAGCTATTAAATGTTAAATTTGCTTTAAGAATGGCTGGAAAATTCGATTCGGAAGAACAAAGGATCATTGACAGAATAAAATGCATTGCCTTTCGAGAGGCTCGCGATGCTGGAGCGATGTTTATCAATCGAAAATGGATTGCAAACAAATTGAAACGTCATCCGGATTGGGTTACTGATAATTGGAACAAAACAGCCCAAGAATGTTTCACAAAATTTGGAGAAGGGCGTCCTCTGCAACTGTCCCAAGAAAGCAAAGCCATCATTGCAACTGGCAGTCGCAAACAACGAAAAGGAAACCGAAAAGTGGCCCAAGAAATCCTTCAAATTCGTGGAAAACGAATGACGTCTGGCCGGGAAATTCGCCAGATCTCAATCCGGCAGAGAACATTGGGGCCATAATTAAGGATGAAGTGGAAGCTCTGATGATTCAGGAGCAAGGTCAAAATCGATATTCGGTTGAAACTTTGAGAATGAATTTGGAAACTGTGTTGAAAAATCTGGAAAATCGAACGGAACTGTTTGAAGATTTGTTGTGTTCTTATCCACCTCGTTTGAATGCTGTTCGAAGGGCTAATGGTGGTCATACTGACTATTAAATCGTGTCAATAAACTCAGTTTTTGATGGGCTTTCGAATGGTGTATGAATTATTTGTGTTGTTATTACAAGTGTTGCTGTGACCCCCTAGGAAAAGGTTATGCCCCGCCCTGTACAATAAAGCAGCCTCCGTTCATCCGGCCTGTGTCCGGCCTGGTCCACCTAGGAAGGCTGACCTTAAGGCAAAGGGGCAGCCAGACCCTGGGGGGGGGGGGGTGGTGTGAGGGAATGCAAGGCAACAGAACAGGTGTGCAGAAGAAGCCTCGAGCGGCTGAATCAAAGCCAAGAGCATCTCATCGCTCTTCCTGCTCCTAAACCAAGGACGCTCTTCTCCAAACCCCGACCTCCGCCGCTCTCCCTACCTGATAGTCCTCGCCCTCCTCTTCCTCGCTCTCATCCGAATCTAGCGATTTCTCCTTCTTCTTGGGTTCTCCGGAGGCCCCCGGACCGCCTTCCTCTTGCTCCTCTTCCTCTTCCTGTGGAAAGAAGCATCAGCAAACCAGAACAGCTGTGGGGAAGATTGGGGTGGGTGGGTGGATCATTTAGCTTCATTCAAGCGTGGGGAGGGGGGAGGAGGCGTGTGGCTCTCCACCCGTTCCTCTGACTGCTGGCGTTGTGGGGATGTCGGGAGGACGACAAGGGCGGGCCTCCAATTCTCATCCTAAGCTACCTTAGTATAAACCGACTTACAATTGTTTTTCACACCGTTGCGGCATCCCCACGGCCACATGATCAAAAACCAGACAGCTGGCAACGGACTCATCTTGAGGACAGTCGCCGTGTCCCCCCCCCCCCAGGTGTCAACCCTGAAGTGAGCCTGGCTGAGGCCTCTTGGGAGGCTTCAGGGATGCCGCAGAGTAATAGGACGGGGGGGGAATAGTTAGATGGGGGTTTTGTCGTCAAAACAATGTTTTCTTGTGGGAACCAAGGACATTCCCACAGGTGGCTGCCCACAGGAGGAGCGAAGTAACCTAGCAACCGCCCAGCACTTGGATTGGACAATGTGAGCAGTGACTTGGGGGCGGGGTAGGAAGGGGAAACTTTTGTTTTTGAATTAGGGGAAAGCTGCGGGAACTCTCAAGAGTTGGCTTTTCACCAGTCTGTGCCAATAGAAGGTATTCAACAAAACGGTTCTTTAAGGATTTTGCCTGCCTCGGCGTCCTGCTTTCTAGGGGTGCATTACTTTGGGGCGTTGGCACAGGGGTCATGCCAATCTCCTTTTGCGGCCGTCTGACAAGCGAAGCCAATCGGAACAAGCATGTTAACTGTTCACTGAACCACCAAGAAAAGTCATAAAACGGGGCAACAGTCACTGAACAAATGTCTCGTTTAGCAACATATTGGGCTGGTCAACAGCAGTGAGAAAACGCGTCTCCTTACCCTGGCCTTCTGTTTCTCAGCCTGCAGCTGGGCATCGATCTCTTCAGGGCTGGTATACTGCCGCGCTCGGCCTTTATGGCCCCCCTTTTTAACTGCAAGTAAAAAGTGGGTTCAGAGATGACTTCCCCCCACCTCTTCCTCCTCTAACTTGCCCTGCTTCCATTGGCAGACAAGGCCCGGACTCCCATCAACGGCAGCAGAGAGTTTCTAGGATAAGACAGACTTCTCCCACATGTTCTGAGCTGGGCTTCCCCAAAAAGTACAATGCAGAGTCCTGGTCCCGATAAAACCCCTTTTATTAAAGGAATGTGAATTCCTCTCCTTCACATCCAACAAGGGCCTGGCAAACAGTCTTTCAAAGGTGAATTTGTGACCACAGACCTTATGTAGCTTGGAAAGCTGCCATGTAAATATTTCCCCAAATGAGGAGCTGTGCAAGGAAAGACCTGGGCACAGAGTCTTGTAGATTCACGGACAGATCTTCACACTCCTGAAATGAATCTAACGACTGAATGAACAAATTCTTTCCTGCAAAAGCCCCCTCCCCTTTCGCTCCTCTTTTACGTCCTATGGGAGGGGCCATTCACCTTCCACCTGTGGCTTTACTCCCAAGTCGACCCTGATTTCTTAGCTGTTCTTTTCTTCTGGCAGCTCTGCGCATGCGCACACTGGGAACAGGCTCCAGCTGTTCCTCTGCGTCACTGATGTCTGACTCTGAAGGCAGCTGATGACTGGCATACAGCCCTGGCCCCCACTTTGCCTCCGACACAAAGCCCTCGTCTGAGCCTTCCCCAGCCTCCAGGACTGGCCCATGCTCCTCCCCGACCTCCTCACTGTCTGACTCTGCTGCCAGCTGTGCTGGCAGGCCACACCACATCAGCAAGCAACCCCGCCCCACCCACCATGGAAAGGCCTCGGGGGGGGGGGAAGGGAAGCCTAGGGAGGGGGCTGTATGGCACTGTGAAGCGGAATATAAGTCTAAGTGCTCCTGCTGATTAGCTGTGGCGGTACAGTGGTTAGAATGCAGCACTGCAGGCAAATCCTGCCACACAGCCAGGAATCCGATCCTGACCCGCTCAAGGTTGACTCATCCTTCCATCCTCCCGAGGTGGGTAAAATGAGGACCCAGATGCAAATAATGCTTCTACATTATGTAGAGTCCGGAGGATGCTTCAAAGCGCTTTGTAAGTCTAGACACAATTGCTATTTTAGGAAATCCACAATGCAGGCTGAAACCCAGGGGAAGGCCCTCCTCTCCCTAAGGACTAGGAGTGGGGGGTGGGGGGGGGATTTGAAAAAAAAATAACTATAAAAGAGAATGTTTGTAGGTTAGGGTTGAAATGAGGGGTTCTCGGTCTTATCCGAGCGTGGTTTTTTCTTGCAGACGTTTCATGCCCCAACTAGGTAACGTTATCATTGCCACAAGAGAGTGGAAAAGAAGAAGAGGAGGATTGCAGGGTCCTTGGTGCTCTCTGAGCTTGGCTGTTTTGTTGCAGACATTTCATTTCCCACCTAGGGAACATCATCAGGGCTAGAAGAGAGTGGGGTTTGCAAAATGGAGCAGGCGGAGGAGAGCAAGGGGCCCCTTGGCGCTGAGCTTGGTGGTTTTCTTGCAGACATTTCATTACCCAACTAGGTAACGTTATCATTGCTACAAGAGAGTGGAAAAGAAGAAGAGGAGGATTGTGGGGTCCTTGGCACTCTCTGAGCTTGGTGGTTTTCTTGCAGACATTTCATTACCCAACTAGGTAACGTTATCATTGCTACAAGAGCGTGGAAAAGAAGAAGAGGAGGACTGTGGGGTCCTTGGTGCTCTCTGAGCTTGGCTGTGTTGTTGCAGACATTTCATTTCCCACCTAGGGAACATCATCAGGGCTAGAAAAGAGTGGGATTGGTGGAGAGAGAGAGAGGGTCAGGAGGAAGAAGAGGGGGAGGCTGGGGGGTGGGTATCCTTGGTGCTCTCTTGAGCCCGGTGGTTTTCTCACAGACTAAAGTAAGATCTTCATGAAAAACACCCGAAGATTCTTAAAACAAGAGAAAGACGGTGGAAAGACATTCCCAAAGCAGCAGGCAGCTCTTCAGAAGATGCCTTTCTGCTATCCAGGGAGGGGTGGGGGAGATGGGCATTTCCGGGAGCTCCTCGCCTGCAGGGTATAAACTGAGACAGTAATCCCCCTCCTCAACTTCCACACACCCCTCCTGCTTCCCACATGCAAAGGGAGGCTGCCAAATGCCCCTCCCCTGGTCCCCCAACTCTGTTCTGATTGACAGCCAACTGGAGGGAAGTCCTTCCAAACAGATCCTCATGGCCTGATGCAATCCATCCTGGCGGAAAGGCTGCCCTGGCACTGGATTCCCACTGCATCGGAGGGGGGTGGGGGGAGTCAGGAAGGAAAGGCAGGGCGGGTCTCTCCACTGCTCCCCTACTGGGCCTCATTAAGACCCCCGCCTCCTGATTTGACACTAATTAACCCTGATTTCACTCTCAAGGCCCCCATCCACCCATTTGCCTCTTGTGGAGACCCCCCCACCCTCTATTTTGACCCTCATTCAGCCCCACAACCTGATTTGGCTCATCTTAAGACCACCACCACCCTTCCCATTGATCTATCTTTGAGACCCTTCCAACCCTCCCCCCATCCGGATTTGACCCTCATTCAGGCCCACCCACTCATTTGGCTCTTGTGGAGACCCCCCCCTGTCATCTGACCCTCATTAATCCCCCCCCCCAGATGTGGCTCCCATGGAAGCCCCTCCCCCAGCCCTGTTTTGGCACTTATTAATCTCCTCCCGCTGATTTCACTCTCCTTAAGACCCCCCCCACCCACCCATTTGCCTATTTTGGAGACCCCCACCCTCTATTTTGACCCTCATTAAGCCCCACAACCTGATTTGGCTCTCCTTAAGACCACCCCCCCTTCCCATTCATCTATCTTTGAGACCCTTCCAACCCTCCCCCACCCGGATTTGACCCTCATTCAGGCCCACCCACTCATTTGGCTCTTGTGGAGACCCTCCCCCACCCTGTCATCTGACCCTCATTAATCCCCCCCCCAGATGTGGCTCCCATGGAAGCCCCTCCCCCAGCCCTGTTTTGGCACTTATTAATCTCCTCCCGCTGATTTCACTCTCCTTAAGACCCCCCCCACCCACCCATTTGCCTATTTTGGAGACCCCCACCCTCTATT
This sequence comes from Thamnophis elegans, assembly GCF_009769535.1. Classification (NCBI taxonomy): domain Eukaryota; kingdom Metazoa; phylum Chordata; class Lepidosauria; order Squamata; family Natricidae; genus Thamnophis; species Thamnophis elegans. The sequence continues at coordinate 4,602,843 of NC_045554.1, forward strand.
TTGACCCTCATTAAGCCCCACAACCTGATTTGGCTCTCCTTAAGACCACCCCCCCTTCCCATTCATCTATCTTTGAGACCCTTCCAACCCTCCCCCACCCGGATTTGACCCTCATTCAGGCCCACCCACTCATTTGGCTCTTGTGGAGACCCTCCCCCACCCTGTCATCTGACCCTCATTAATCCCCCCCCCAGATGTGGCTCCCATGGAAGCCCCTCCCCCAGCCCTGTTTTGGCACCAATTAATCTCCTCCCGCTGATTTCACTCTCCTTAAGACCCCCCACCCACCCATTTGCCTCTTTTGGAGACCCCCACCCTCTATTTTGACACTCATTTAACCCCCCCAAAAAAGATGTGGCTTTCATAAATGCCCCCCCAGCTCTAATTTGACACCAATTAGCGCCCCCCCCCACCTCTCTAAAGGACTTGCCCGAGAAGAATTCCCGGGGGGGGGTTCAAGAAAGTGGGGGCAGCGCTGGAATGATCTCCCCCCGCCCAATTTTAATATTTTTTTTTAAATTTTAGGGAAAGGAAGGAATCCGCAGGAAAGGCCTGAAGCGCCTCCCGAGGCATCGCGGCCCTTTCAGGCAAGGTGGGGGGGGGGGGAGACGAGGGACGGGGCCACAAGGCCCATGGGGCACGGCCTGGGACGATGGAGGCTGTAGTCCATCTGCTTCGGAAGCTTGGGCCTCCCCAGGGAGGAGCCTCCGCGGGGCGGCCGGGCGCTCACCTCCTTTGGGCATAGCGAGGCTCCGGCAACGATGGCGGCTCCGACGGCGAGCGAGTCGTCCTGCTTCTCCTCCCGCCCCCCCTTACACGCCTCACTTCGCTCCGAGCTGGGAGCGACCCGGAAACGGAAGTGGGGCCGGTGTCCTCGTCGACGTCCGTTGAGGTCCCCCGGCCCCTTTCTTTCCTTGAGGCTGTCTCGCCTACCGCCTGACGGGAAACCTGAGGGAACTTTAGGCCGAGGGTAAAAGCAGCGCGTTAAAGAAGCCTTGGCCGCTCCGAAGAAGCGGGCGGTTTGTTGGAAGGTGCCTTGCGAAGGCGTCTCCGCCTTGAGTTCTGGCGCAAGGCCAAACAGGCAACTTTCGTGGACAGACGGACTAGGGAAAGCCCCCTAGGAAGCGACGGCGGGGCCAAGGAGGGCATGGGCTGCGGGTGACGTCACGGCGGGGGCGACGGGGAAGCGGAAGAGCGACGCGGAGGAAAAGAGCAGCGCCCCCAAATCGTAAGTATCCTCCCCCCCCCAGTCGGACCAGAAGGGGGACCCGGAGCCCCGAAAACCCGACACTACCCCATTCCCCGTCTCTGTCTGTCTGGGGCCTGTTTGAAGTCTCTCTGGGTGGCAGGCAGAAATCCACCGGGAGGGTATCTTGCTGGGAAGGGACTCACCGGTGTAACGTCTGCCTGGGCTGCCCCTGTAAGTGGCCCTTTTTCCCCTGAGGAAGGCCGGCGATCCCGCTTGACGAGGGGAGGAAGGCTGCTCTTGGGGAGCAGAGCGTCGAAAGGAGTCAGAATCAGAATATAGATCACCTGGAAAGGGACCTTGGAGGTCTTCTAGTCCAGCCCCCTACATAAGCTGCGAAAAGATGATGATGATGATGATGAGAATAATATTTCAGTTGACTGAGTTTCATGTTTAATGAATAAAGAATAAGAATAGTTCCGTTGACTGAGCCAAACCCAGACTGGACTTCTGCCTGACTGTGTGATATAATAACAACAATAACAAGCATGTAACAGTGATACCCATTGTCATCGGGGCGCTTGGCACCATGTCCAAGAATTGTACAAGATATATCAACAAATTGCAGCTTCCTGCAATAAGACCAGTGGAACTGCAAAAAAGTGCGCTACTCGGAACATCTTGTATTTTAAGAAGGTACTTGGTTGATACCTAGGACGCTGGCAGCAAACCATATCAACCATTAGCACCAGTCAATGGTATTTGTGATGCACTTTTGAATGTTCATTTGACTGAGTTTTATGTTTAATGAATAAAGATGATGATGATGATGATGATTATAAATTGCGGCACAATTCAGTAGCACAAATGAGCCACTGGAATTTGTGCAAAAATTACAATATTAAAACAACAACAAACTGATGGGAACATAAGCCTGAAAAAGTCACCGAAAATCAGATGGTCAGGATCTTATGGGATTTTCGTATACAAACGGACAAAATACTGGCGCATAATACTCCAGACATCACACTGGTTGAGAAAAATAAGGTTACAATCATAGACATCGCAATACCAGGTGATAGCAGGGTTGACGAGAAGGAACATGAAAAAATCGTGAAATACCAGGATTTAAAAATTGAAATTCAACAATTATGGCACAAACCAGCAGTGGTAATTCCAGTGGTAATCGGCACACTAGGTGCTATTCCAAAAGCACTAGAATTACATTTAAAACAGTTAAAAATTGACAAAATCACCATCAGTCAAACGCAAAAAGCCGCACTGCTTGGATCCGCACGCATATTACGAAAATACGTTATGACATCCTAGGCCCCTGGGTGGGGCCCGACTAGTAATCAATGCCAAATCCGGCGAAACAACTGGCCGCTGTGATACAATTGTGATAATAATAATATAATAAAATAAAATAAATCTTTTACTGACATTTTCACGCCACCCATTTCATTGGCTGTCTTCCTCAGACTGTATACATACATCTCAAATATGTTTCTTTTGCAGGGTTTTTTCCCCTTTTTGAAGAGATGCCCAAGGTGAAAAGGAGCAGAAAACCTCCTCCAGATGGCTGGGAATTGATCGAACCAACCTTAGATGAGTTGGATCAAAAAATGAGGGAAGGTATGTTTGTGTGTGGGGGGGGGTGTTTGTCTGTCTTAGCTGCACGCGTTCAAGAAAAAAATGGAAATAAGACTGTGAGAATGAAAAAGTAATGTATGGTCTCTGCCATTTCTCTCTCAGCCGAGACCGAACCGCATGAAGGAAAAAGAAAAGTGGAATCTCTTTGGCCCATCTTCAGAATTCATCACCAGAAAACACGCTACATTTTTGATCTCTTCTATAAAAGGAAAGCCATTAGCAGAGGTAAGACAGGGGGCTCTTTCATCTCCCCTTGAAAAGATAAACCGTGTCTTTTTTGTCGTGTGGCGAGGGAAAAACAGTCAGCCCTTTGGGGTAGGCCAAGTCAGGAAAACAGACTTCAAAAACTACAGGAACTCTTTTATTATAGAGTATAACAGAATATTGAAAGCCTGGCAGAGTTTCTCTGCATCCCCTATTAATAGCAAAAAAGAAAAACCCAAAAAGGTGGAATTATGTTGAGTTTCTTTCTCAGTTCTGCTTAAGCAGGACGGACAGAGCCTGGGGGTAGAGCCAAGCATGGAACCAATCTAGAATCCTTACATTCCCACAAGCAATTTCAGTCCAACCCGTTGAATTCTATTAATTCGTATCTAGTGCTAATTTAATGCTGTTGAGTAGATTCTTCTGTATAGTTTTGAACAATAAATCGACTTCAATGGAGCTTAACATGTTTCTTTGTGCCTGATGGCTGACGTATTTACTGAATTATCTGATATTTATTGAGTTCCTTCTTCAAGGCCATTTCCATGCACCTTTTCCAAAGTTCACTTTTCTGTTTTCCAAACTCTAGCTCATTTAATCAGAGGAATACATTCACCCTTTCATTTATATCTGCCCTGTGTAGAGTTATACGAATATTGCATCAAAGAAGGTTACGCAGACAAAAACCTGATTGCAAAATGGAAGAAACAAGGCTACGAAAACCTTTGCTGCTTGCGCTGCATCCAGACTCGCGATACTAATTTCGGAACCAACTGCATTTGTAGAGTGCCCAAGAGTAAATTGGAAGTGGTAAGGAATGTTGTTTTTTAAAGGTCATTTGCAGCCATGCTTTCAGTACGGTGGCGGGTTCCGGATCACGTTGCAACCGGTACGGTTGCAACAGGGCCCAGTGTCCACCACATGAATGTACACAGCTCGCGCAAGCGTCACCTCCTACGACGCCTCCACGATGCTCCAGCTGCTTGGCGGAGTGTTGTGCAGGCGCTGTGTGCTCCGTGCACATGTGCAGGTGCCAAAGAGCTCAAATACAGGTAAGGAGCTCGGGCGGGCTCTCTGGAGCACTGTACCAGAACCGGTACACCCGTACCAGGGCGTACCGCCTGCAACCCACCACTGTTTCAGTATTTACTTTCTTCCCTTCTATGCATATTCAGTTGCTCAATCATGTCTACAATTTATGAAATTCCCGTCCTATAAAAAAAATACCTCTGCTCTAAAATCAGTTTTTTTTCAACCATTGAACCCCCCCCCACTTTTTATGTTAACTTTATGGTCTGTTTAGTATAGTATAGTCTTTATTGTCATCGTACAAAATAAATACAACAAAATTGGTTTCTTCTCATCTGTTGGTTTCCTTCTACAGGGGAGAATAATCGAGTGTACTCACTGCGGCTGCCGGGGCTGCTCTGGATGAAAACGTTCTTCAAAAGAAACCCCAAATTTTTTTAGAGGTTTTAAGTGACTGTTACCATCAAGGACTGCTCATAAGAACTATTTTTTTCACGGCCTGCTGTCAAGACGGCTCCCTTTGTATCCCGCGATAGAATAATTAAATGTGTAAATGCAGTAATGTGTTTTCATGTCCTGTATTGTCATTGTATATTAAAATAAAGTCTTGCCTACTCATCCCAAATAATAAGCATAATTCTGATTTTTAAAAATTATTTACATGCAATAGTTCTAGCAAAAAAGGGCTAAATTAGGCACCTCTTTTATCCTCTTAACGTTTTGAAAATATTGAGAGTCACTAATACACACTATAAGGGGCGCAGTGGCTAAGAGCTGAGCTTGTCAATCAGTTCAGCGGTTTGAATCCCTAGCACCGCATAACCGAGTGACTCCCGTTACTTGTCCCAGCTTCTGCCAACCTAGCAGATCGAAAGCATGGAAAAAATGCAAGTAGAAAAATAGGAATCACCTTTGGTGGAATGGGAACAGCATTCCGTCTGCCTTTGGCGTTGAGTCATGCTGGCCACATGACCACAGAGACATCTTCGGACAGTGCTGGTGGTTCTTCGGCTTTGAAAGTGAAATGAGCACTGCCCCCTAGAATCGGGAACGACTAGCACGTATGTGTGAGGGGAACCTTTACCTTAATACACACTGATCATTAGTAAATATAGGATTCTTAGAACTCCACAACTCCCATTGCAAGCAAAGAAACCAGGGAGCTGAAATAAAATTCTATACATTGCCATGTTAAAAAACTAATTATCCCTTTTTAATTATGCAAACAGCGGTATGGAGACTGCAGGATAGCGAAAGGGTAGAAAATATCTCTTACTTTGGGAATCTTCGCTGAAGCCCAATTTTATTTAGTTACCAAAAGTATATCTATATAGTCTCTTAGGTTTTCTCTATTGATGTTCCCAGAAATTGTTAGGAATCTTGGCACCAAATGTTGCTCAGCGTTACCTGTACTTTCAAACACTGCTTTGGTTGCTAATTTTCCTTTGAAGAGTTGTAACCATTATCTCTCAACCTTGGTGAATTGAAGATGTGTGGACTTCAACTCCCAGAATTCCCTAGCTAATAAAATGGCTTAGAGATAAGACTAGCACAATAACTACAAAACAAGTATAAGCTTTCCTTTAGAGTGTGAACAGAACAATAGATTTAATCACTTCCAATAAGAATTGGTAATAGAAAAATTGTATTTATTAGACACTATATTACTGTTCCACATAAATTTGGGTTGCAGTTGTATATACACCTAGGGGTTAATTTACGGTTCATGTGAAGAGATACGTACAGAATTAAAGCAATTTAAAAAAACGTTCCAGCATCCCATAACGAATGGCCAATATTTGGTTTATTTTAGCTCCTGGCTGCCCTGATCTTGTTCCAGCTTGGTGCCATCTTTGCTTTGTGCCACATTCTTATATCGGTATCTTGTCCAAGGGTGTGGTGTTTCTTCCCCAGGCATCCATTTAAGCCATTGGAAATAGAAAGCTCGGAAGCCATCAATTTTCTCAAGATAATGATCCTTTTTCTGGTACTGCAAGAAGAAAAATGAATGCAAGCTATTAAAAGCACACCTTGCATCAGAATAGAGTCGGACATGTTCTGACTGAAGCTTCCCGAGAGCAGGAAGCAAACTCCTTGTCCCGATAAAAAAAACCCCTTTTATTAATTGACTATGAATTCTGCTCATTCACATCCAGCAAAGTCTTTCCAGGGAGGATTTACGGTCACAGACCTTATCTGGCTTGGAGAGCTGCCAGGCTGATCTCTGCAAAACTTAAGCTAGGAATTCGAACTGCCAACCTTTCTGGTCAACTAGCTCAGTGTCTTAGCCACTGAGCCACCGCATCCCATAAGGATCATCTTACCTTATCATAATTAGGAGGATACTGGGCTGCAAACTCCAGGACGTTAAGAATGACTTCATTTGGAGCCACCTGATTCTTGCTCATGTCTTTAAGGATCTCTATGAGGTAAGTGTAATTCAGTCGCTTCACGGCTGCGTTGATCAGCGCCCCGTAGATCTGCACATTGGGTTTTATTCCAGAGCGCTGAAATGAATGCACACAAAAAAAAAATTGAGACAAAGGCGGCTGTGAAGAAGAAAGAACATAGCTCTGCCTCGGTTCGAATCTAGGCGAGGACTGAAGCAACAGCAAATATTTCAAGGCGGAAAATTAGTGCCTCAAAATTTGGAATTTCACATGTGTCTTCTAAAACACAATTGGACTATTTTGTACCTTCATGTCTGACAGTAACTGCATCCCTTCCTTGTATTTGCGGCAGGCGATGGCTAAGTTACAAAATGTGTACAGGTCCGGCGAAAGTCCGCTTTGCAACATTAAAGGCAGCAAGCTCTGTAAATTGAAAAAGACTGTATTAAACAGAACTGTATAATTCTCTAAAATATGCAGTGGCTAATGCAGCGCTCCCATAATAGTGATCCATACTGTTCTGAGTGAATTTCCCCAAAAAGCAAGAGGCAGAGTCCTGGTCCCAATGAAACCCCTTTTATGAAACGAATACGAATTCCTCTCATTCGCATTCAGCAAAGGCCTGGCAAACAGTCTTTCAAAGGAGTATTTATGAGCACAGACCTTATCTATCTTGGAAAGTTGCCATGTAAATATTTTCCAAATGAGGCGATGTGCAAGGAAAGACTGGGCACAGAGTCTCTGGGATTCATGGACAGATCTTCACACTCTTGAAACAAATCTAACGACCAAACGAACAAATTGTTTCCTGCAAAAGCCCCCTCCCCTTTCGCTCCTCTTTTGTTTTCTATGGGAGGGGCCATTCACCGTCCACCTGTGACATTATTCCCAAGTCTACCCTGATTTCTTAGCTCTTCTTTTCTTCTGGCAGCTCTGCACATGCGCACATGGGGAACAGGCTCCAGCTGTTCCTCTGCCTCACTGCTGTCTAGTTCTGAAGGCAGCTGAGAACTGCCAGATAGTCTTGCCCCCCATCTCTACCTCTAATGCAGAGCCCTCGTCCGAGCCTTCCCCAGCCTCCAGGACTGGCCCATGATCCTCCCCGACCTCCTCACTCTCCAACTCTGCTGCCAGCTCCGCTGTCAGGCCACAATACATACCCAGAAAGGGACGATCTTACCTTTGCCGCTTCCAGGTCGGCTTTCTTGCTCTTTTTTCTGATCAACGTGTTAAAAAAAGCCACGTCTGGTTTCACGTTGTTCTCTTCCATGACGGCCAGCAACGACGATTCGGATGGGCTGTTGAGTTCCACGTTTTCGGCCAACAATATGAACGTCCGAATGTTCCCCGCCACCTTGTCGTCCTTCATTTTTTTTAAGAAACCTTCCATGTTTCCCATCAGAGCCAGTCGGTCGGAGGGCGTTGCCACCGTCCCAAAGGAAACCACATGTGGGGCTGGACTCTGGAAATCTAGCAAGTTAGGGAGGGGAATGGCAGCCTCCGAGAAGGCGTTTCCCGCTAGGGATTCCGGAACCGACTGGTGCTGCTCAGAGATCACCAAACTCCCGTCTGTATCGCATTCTGATAAATCGGATTGAGCGCTTGGCTTCGGTTTTGCGATGTCCTTGGCATCACCTCGGTTTCTTTCTGGCCCCTCAGTTTTTGGATTGTCTCCTGGGAACATATTTCTTTCCAGAGCTTCGACATCTGATAATATTGAAGATGGAACGTTAGCTATTTTCTTCCTGCGAGCCTTTGTGCCTTGCTCTCTGCCAGAATTCAGCCTCAGGTGAGTTGGGCGTTTCTCTGAGGGTCTTAGTAGCAATTGAGAAGCTACCTCAGAGTCACCAATGCCACAGTATTTGGCAGCTGACAGCATCAAATTGTAAGTGTACAGATCAGGTTTGAGGTTCAGCTTTGCCATCTGCTGCCAAACCTGTTTAAAAACAACAACAGCACCGATCATCAACTTATACACGCCCATCCAAGTCAGTGTTTCTCAGCTTGGACATCTTTAAGAGGGGGCGGACTTCAGCTCCCAGAATTCCCCAGTCAGCATGCACTGGGGAGGGCAGAAAGAGCTTGGTTTGTGCCCACCATTGGAAGGGAGGAAAGGGCAGAAAACAGACCTGTAAAGCATAGCGGAATCCATTCTCTTTGTCGCTTATACATCCCATGAGCAGGACGTTGAAAGTATCTGTGGTGAGTTGATGGCCGTTTCCCACCATTTCCTGAGGAAAGGTAAGGAGTCCATAATTACTCTTCAATGTAAACATGTAACAAAAGATCCGTTGTTCTGTAATCCATATGTAGCATTCCCAGGAAATAGATCTTAAGAAATTTGCCATAACTTTGTTTTTTTTTTACAAAAAAATAAGGATCAAAATGAACAGGCTAAGGCCACCTGTAAATCTGGAACTGATATGCCTTAGGCAACAAAATACCATCTTCTGACTGTTTTCACCAACTCTACTAAACCACCCTATGCTTTGTCTGGTTTTAGCTTAGTATGTTTTGTGAAGCAGGGATATTTTAAAAGTAAAGGTTCCCCTCGCACATATGTGCTAGTCCTTCCCGACTCTAGGGGGCGGTGCTCATCTCCATTTCAAAGCTGAAGAGCCAGCGCTGTCCGAAGACGTCTGTGGTCATGTGACCAGCATGACTCAATGCTGAAGGTGCACAGAACGCTGTTCCCTTCCCACCAAAGGTGGTTCCTATTTTTCTACTTGCATTTTTTTACCTGCTTTCGAACTACTAGGTTGGCAGAATCTGGGACACGTAATGGGAGCTTATTCCGTTACGCGGTGCTAGAGATTCGAACCGCCGAACTTTCTGATATTTTATAAACCTGATAAGTGGCTATACTGCAACATGTGGATCCTGCCATAATTTTAATCTTGTGAAGACCAGAAAAAAATCAGCACATTTCTAGGAACCCACCATCCATTTCTTTGCAAACAACCAAGAGTTTCTTTTCTGGTTTATACAGACTATTCCAAAGTAGGCAGAACAACAATGAGTTCCAAAGGATATATGTCATAACAATCACTGCTCCAACTTGCAACCTCAGAAAGTCCTCTTAAGCTTCTTGTTAAAACCTTTGTGGAATATGACACGGTTTATTTATACCTGCAGTCAAGCAGCATATAAATTATTATTATGGTGATTTATGTCATATTTTGAGTATGAGGTTTCTAAGGCAGCTGATACAGTTTTGCAAACAATTATAAATTTACACCAACAATCCCTTTTTGTTTTTCTTTTTACCTTTAATATATCCAAGCACATGCGGAGATCACAACACAGAGCACAGCATTTCAACAAAGCGCGATATGCAATTGGATTCAACTCGATGCCTTTTTGGGTCAGTTCCTGTCGCAACTTAAGAGCGCTCTGCAGACCACTGTCTTTCCAGGGCGTCTCCGCGCAGGCGTTGAAGAGGGCCGTGTAGGTGGCAATCGTCGGCGTCAGGCCTCGCTTTTTCATCTGCCTCCCCATAACGTAACAAGAGAAAAGTTTCAGCAAGGAATCTGTCGTCTTTGCAACTACACATCGTTTAGAATGGAGGCTTTCAAAGTATTTGTAAGGATGGGCGTCATTTACATGCACAAACTTAGAAAGGGTTGTTGTTGAGGGAATATCGTAAAGACTTCCTCGACGGATTAGAAACAAGAGCATAAAATGAGTAACTCCATGTCAAACCGCAGGAATAAGACAAATGCAGTATTGGCAAGCAAATTTGCAGTCTTGCTTAGGATGCATAGGAGGGAGTTTATATATGTTTGGGTATAATATAAGGGAATTGGATGTAAATTGTAAACAGGGATTTGGAAAGGAGGATTAGAAAATTTTGATATTAAATATTATGGATGTTTAGCTAGAATAGGATATGAGGATTTAATGTTAATGGAGGATTTTATAAATAAGTAAATGAAATGCCAGTATGTAATTATGTATTAAATCTTGGTATATTTTATGATGAAGGACGTTTAAATAATCGTAGTCAAATAAAAGTGGAGGTATAATGATGGTAATATAATAAACATCTGAGTTAAGATATTAGAGTTAATATGAATTATATTTGATGATAGCAACAGCAATAGCAGTTAGACTTATATACCGCTTCATAGGGCTTTCAGCCCTCTCTAAGCGGTTTACAGAGTCAGCATATTGCTCCCACATTCTTGGTCCTCATTTCACCCACCTCGGAAGGATGGAAGGCGGAGTCAACCTTGAGCTGGTGGGACTTGAACCGCCGAACTACAGATAGCAGTCAGCTGAAGTGGCCTGCAGTACTGCACTCTAACCACTGTGCCACCTCGGCTCAATGATGATGTTGGAAGAGATGCACAAAAGCCTTTTGTAACCAACTGATACACTTTCTACAGTACGTAAAGAAGGAGGATTTGTATGTTTGTTTTGAAAATAAAAATATATTTAAAAATATATTTGAAAAAAAAAAGGAGGGCATTTCAGTGCGAAATGACACATCAATTAAGGGTTCCAATTAGAATAGAATAGAATTCTTTATTGGCCAAGTGTGATTGGACACACAAGGAATTTGTCTTGGTGCAGATGCTCTCAGTGTACACAAAAGACAAAATGCATTCGTCAAGAATCATAAGGTACAACACTTAATGATAGTCATAGGGTACAAATAAGCAATCAGGGAACAATATCAATATAAATTGTAAGGATACAAGCAACAAAGTTACAGTCCAGCAGTCATAAGTGGGAGGAGATGGGGGGGATCTAATAGTAATAGTAATGCAGCCTTAGTGAATGGTTTGACCGGGGTGAGGGAATTAGTTCTTTAGATCCCTCCAACCACGGATTTTAAGCAGTCATTTTTTTCCTTATTCCTTTAAATCAAGCCCCACCCCCTTGACAAAAATCCCCTTTGAAAGAAACTGGGGGTATTTACATCATTGTAGAGCCGAAAGGCCTTCTTCAGGTACCCAACCCTGCCACATCCACCAATCAGCACCGTGTAGTTGAACTCCTCCGGCCAGAGATGTTCTTCCTTCAGCATCTGTACCTCAAAGAGCTCAAGAGCCTCGGCCAGCTGCAGAGAAGAGGGTCAAGGAAGAGGGTTAACTGCGAAACCCCACAAGGCTGAACAAGTTCCAAGAAGCCAGAACTAGCAAAATCGCAATGAGGCAAAACGTTGGGGTAAATACAGGGAATCCTTGCTTAACAATGCATTGCTTAGCGACCACTTGCAGTTATGACCGAGCGGTTGAAAAATTTAATCCAGACTTCCGATGGCTGCACGCACACATCATCATTATCATCATCTAATGACCTCGTAATTCCTTGTCAGGTGGAGTTTGGGCAACTGAATGGAGCCAGCACAGTGTTTTACTGGCTGGATGCCCTTCCTGTCGCCAATGCAGAGTTTTGTTCAGAAGATATATTCTCATTGTGCCCAGAGAGAGAAATAATCTGCCTCTTTCTAGGATCGAACTCACAGCCTCCCGATTGGGAGGCAAGAGTCCCACCTCTAGGCCACTGCACTACTCACTGCATGCACACAAACATCACATGACTACATTTTGGGCACCAAATAGGAGGAAGGAGTATTAGGAATGCTTTTTCACCTTGAGCTGCTTATAAAATAATGAAGGTGGGATAAAAAACAATCTAATAAATCAATAAACAAACAAACAGATCTTTCCTTATCCTTCCAGGCCATTCATTATTCCCTCCATCCCCACCTTTAAAAAAAAAGGCAGAAGAACATAGGCAAAGTAATGACCTTATTTGCCTTTATCAATGCTTTGCACTGCAAAAAATACCAGTATGGGGTATTCCTTCGACCCCGTCTGGGTTTTATTTCTAGTTCCTCCTCCTCGTCTTCCTCCTCCTCTTCTTTTTTGGTTTGGCGATGCAAGTTGTGAAAATCAGCCGATGCCGCTTGAGAAAAGGGCTTGGGGGGATATTTCTGAGTTAACAACCCAAAGCTTTCATCAGCATCAAATGTCTCCTCTTCTTCCTCCTCTTTAGAAAGCGCTTCCGACGATCTTGCCATCTCCTCCAAATCTCTCTTGTGCAATTTATAGACTGGCAGGGACGTGCTAATCAGCCTCCGGTCCAGAAGGAAAGCTGTGGGTTGTGGGCTTGGAGGCCATATCCATTTTTTTCTTCCAGGAATGTCTCTGAAACGGTGTACGGAACAAAACCAAGGACAGACCGACCCTCTTTGGGTAAATACTGCAGAGAAGCCCCGGCACATGCGGGAAGAAACTGTCGTCATTTCGCCTTTCTCTTTCTTTTTTCTTTCTTATCTTCAGATGAGAGAGCTGAAATCCAGATGGAAGGAATCAGGACCGCAATTCAAAAGCGGCATCTGCTTTCCTGGGAAAATCAGCCGAAGTAGCAAGGATACATTTGGCAGGAGTCATCCTACAAATAAAAGAAAACATTCCATTCATGATTTAAACAATACAGCTAAAAGATGAACAGACAAGCATTACATGATACATTACATTAAAGGAAAACCTTTAAGGGCATTTAAATCATATTTTTTTAATCAAGGTCCTTCTAGACTCCCGAGGGAAGGAATCAGGATCGAGCTGGGAGGGACCCAGGAGGTCTTCTAGTCCATCCCCTTGCTCAAGCAGGAGACCCTCTACCATTTCAAACAAATGGTTGCCCAATCTCTCCTTAAAAGCCTCCAGGGATGGAGCACCCACAACATCTGGAGGCCTTGAAGGCCTCAAACCCATCTCCAAACCAGAAGCAAATTTGGGAGGCTTTGGGCCTGTCCTTCGCACCTTCTTTCTCTCTGTCCCTGACCTGGCGGCCTACCTTGGAGGGTTGTTGTTGAGGGGATGTGTGGAAGCAAAAGGGAGGGAGAAGCGAGCTCCTGAAGGAAAGGCGGGAGCGAAATTAGATTAATAAACAGAGTTTGGGTATATATATATATATATATATATTAAATTCCTCTCAGAGCGGCCCACTCAGGCCGCCAACTGTCCTCCCAGCGCCTTCGCTCCTCGCGCTTCTGTCAATCTCCCGATCGCTCCGCCCACTAGAGGGCGGAGCTTCTCCTCAGGCCGGCTTCCCTTCCCTGCTCCCCCCTCACTTTCCCTTTTCCATCGCCCAATCAGAACGGGGCCTCCTTTGGATTGGCCTGCAGCCTGAGGGGAGGGAGGGGTGGGGATGGGGGGGGGGAAAAACACCCCTCCTCGCTGCTCCATTGGCTCCACGCGAGATGTGACGCCACGCGACGCGACTCCCCAGCCTGCCTTGCGCGCAGAGACGCGACTCCCAGCCTGCCTTGCGCGCGGGGCCCGTGCGCTGATTGGCCCGTCCGGGCGGCGCGCGCCGCCTCCTCCTCCCATCCTTCCTTCCTTCCCCTCCCCCAACCCGCGCTTTTTCCCCCTCCCCCCTCAGCGCCGCCGGTGACGGACCCTTTTTCGCTCCCGTTTCTCGGCCGGCTTCTTCGCGGCCTCCCTCCCCGCCGCCGCCATGCAGGAGCTGATCGCCAGCGTGGACCACATCAAGTTCGACTTGGAGATCGCGGTGGAGCAGCAGCTGGGCGCCCAGCCGCTGCCCTTCCCGGGCATGGACAGTACGTGATGAGGGGGGCTCGTCCTGAGGCCTTCCCCTCCCCCCCCCACAGCCCTGACCATTTAAAAAATCCCATTAACCTGTATTTAATATTCAGTTATTCAGCGATATGGAGACCTCCCTTGTGCTTCTTTCTTCGCAGAGTCCGGGGCTGCGGTCTGTGATTTCTTTTTGAAGGCAGCATGTGGGAAAGGTAAGCTGCGGCTGCAGGTATATTGTAGTAGTACAGTAGTCTAGCCTTTATTGTCATTGTACGTCCCGTATACAACGAAATTGGTTTTAGCCTCACTGCTGCAGTCCATGACTACAAATATAAACAACATAAATAGTATAAAGAATAATCTATATGCAAGTAATTGTGGGGTTTGGAGGAGAAAGAAAAACGGTATATTGTAGTAGTACAGTAGTCTAGCCTTTATTGTCATTCTACAACATAAATACGAAATTGGTTTTAGCCTCACTGGTACAATACAAACAACATAAATAGTATAAAGAATAATCCATATGCAAGTAATTGGGGGGGGGGTTGGAGGAGAAAGAAAAACGGTATATTGTAGTAGTACAGTAGTCTAGCCTTTATTGTCATTGTACATCATGAATACAACGAAATTGGTTTATACTCACTGGTGCAATCCATGACTACAAATACAAACAACATAAATAGTATAAAGAATAATCCCTATGCAAGTAATTGTGGGGGGGGGGGTTGGAGGAGAAAGAAAAACGGTATATTGTACTAGTACAGTAGTCTAGCCTTTATTGTCATTCTACAACATAAATACAACGAAATTGGTTTATACTCACTGGTGCAATCCATGACTACAAATACAAACAACATAAATAATATAAAGAATAATCCCTATGCAAGTAATTGTGGGGGTTGGAGGAGAAAGAAAAACGGTATATTGTAGTAGTACAGTAGTCTAGTCTTTATTGTCATTCTACAACATAAATACAACGAAATTGGTTTATACTCACTGGTGCAATCCATGACTACAAATACAAACAACATAAATAATATAAAGAATAATCCCTATGCAAGTAATTGTGGGGGAGTGGAGGAAAAAGAAAAAAACGTATATTGTACTAGTACAGTAGTCTAGCCTTTATTGTCATTCTACAACATAAATACAACGAAATTGGTTTATACTCACTGGTGCAATCCATGACTACAAATACAAACAACATAAATAGTATAAAGAATAATCCATATGCAAGTAATTGTGGGGGTTGGAGGAGAAAGAAAAACGGTATATTGTAGTAGTACAGTAGTCTAGCCTTTATTGTCATTTGCAACATAAATACAACGAAATTGGTTTTAGCCTCACTGGTGCAATCCATGACTACAAATACAAACAACATAAGTAGTGAAAGGATGCCTGAAGGATTAGATGATACACGGAGTGTAACCTAATTCAGCTTTTGTTAAATTGCTGTTGAGAGAAGCTCCATTGTCACCTAACGTGCCAACTTCATAGATAAAAAACTTTTAGGCCAATTGCCAAGCTTAGCCTTAGTAAAGTAACAAGTGGATTCTGTAAAACAACCACGCTTGCAACTGGAAATGTGTGTTCAGCATTCCCTAACGAAGCTCTGTCTTATATGCCAGAAAATGTATTCCTTTCCTCTTCTAAAGTCGATTGTTTTCAGTGCGCTGAGAAAAATCACGAGGTTTGCGTTAACATGAAATAATGTTTCTAGCACTATGACGATCTGTGCAAAGACTATAAGAAGTTTGACAAAAAGTTTTTTTCATGAGTGGATGGGGAGGCTCGCGCCTGTTTTTTCTCTCTCTCTGCCTGCTCTGTTAAGATGGGAGACAAAAATGCTTTTTGCTTCCTGCAGAAAATAAAAACTAATTATCAGTAGCCTCGTGTTCAGAGCTTCATTGGAATTATCAGATTCTGAGCTGAATTCAAAAACCTTAACAATGCAAGTAATTGGGAAAAAAACTAGTTGCACATTTCTGCGTGTGCGTGGAGTGATTGTGGTTGTGTTTAAGAGTCTGACAGCCCAAGGATAGCAACTATTTTTAAATCTTATTTGTTTGGCTGGCTATGCTTTGATGTCTTCTGCCCGATGGTAGAAGTGCGAAAAGACACTGACGAGGGTGTGAATCATCTCTGAGTATCTTCCTTACTCTGCTAAAGCAGCGAGGCCTGGCGAAGTCAGCCAGTGGTGTTAGAGGGCAACCAATGGTTACTTGATCATTCTCTGGAGGTGCCTTCCTATCCGCAGCAGTTAAATCAGCGTACCATGTATGTATATATGTATGTATGTATGTATGTATGTATACACACACATTGGAAGACTGAAAGAGAATGGAGGATTGTCTATAGAGTTTCTCAGTCATCCAAGATCATGGTTGTCCCCAAAGTTGCTTCCCCCCCCCCCAAGAAAATAATTACGGAAATTAATAATATTTTATAAGGAGGGAGGAGAAATTGCCCATGATTCTAGGCATCATTTTTAAAATCTTGGTTTACACATTGAGCTGTCAGAATAAAAATTGTATGTCAAAATGTCATAGCATAAGTTAGTCTTAAAACATGGTAAGTTATGGTCATTGTATTGCCCTAAGAAGCCTTATTGTAGAGAGGCTGTATTTACCAAATGAATGCCTTATAATTTTTTTAAATACATATTATTAACTATTGCTTGTAGCTGTTGTGTTTTAAGTCTGCAAATTAAGGCAATAGAGCGTAGAGGCATTTTGTATTGATTCCTTGCCAGATTTTATATCTCCTTTTGTTCCCCCCCCGGCAGGAGGGATGTGTCCATTTCGGCACATCAGTGGTGAAAAGACAGTGGTTTGTAAACACTGGTTACGAGGCCTGTGCAAAAAAGGGGACCAGTGTGAATTCTTGCACGAATATGACATGACCAAGATGCCAGAATGTTACTTCTATTCAAAATACGGTAAGGGCCAATGTAATAATGAATAGCTGCTATTTAATCTTGACTTTTGCTCGCTGTGTGTGTGTGTGCGTGTGTGTTCTGTAGTGTACCACAGTGGAATCCATTTCATCCATTGTTCTAGGAAACTTTACAACAACGAGTTTTACAATCTCAAGTTTCAGTGACTTGAGATGGTGATGGAAGAAATGAGAGTTTGACCAGTTGCGCATTGGTTTGTAAGTTGGTCTATTGGCTATGCTACCCTTTGGTGACATTTTGATTAGGCATTTTGAATGTTAATAGAGCAAATGGTTGGTGTGCAGTCAGTCGTGCACTGGGAGCGTGCTTGCTTTCACTTTTTGATATGGTTCTTAATGTTTAAATTATCAGTTTCTTTACACTCCTGCTATGGAATGTGTACATCTGCAAGTTTAGCTCATTAAATGTTGTATTTCAAAAGGCTGAGGATGAAAGGCATAGATCGGTAATGGCTAACCTTTTTGTCCTCACGTGCCGAAATCGTGCATGCGTGTTCACACTCACAGTGCAATGCACCCCACCACCTGCGCATGCACACGTGATCCCACCCCATGCACACGTGTGCAAATCCCCCATCCCTGTGCTTGGGAGGGGCATTTTTGCTGTCCCCAGGCTCCAGAGGCTTTCCTCAAGCCTGTGGGAGGACAAAAACGGCCTCTCCCAGGCTCCGGAGACCCTCCCTGAAGCCTGACATGACTCCCGTGCATGCGCACACATCTCCCACATGCGCGGCAGACCTAAAAATCAGCTGCCCGGAAGGAGGCGCGCGCACATGCGTGGTGGAGCTGAGCTGGGCAACGGATTGCGTGCCCGCAGAGGGCTCTGTGCCACCTGTGGCATGTGTGCCAGAGGTTCACCATCATGGGTGTAGATCAGTGGTTCTCTACCTTCCTAATGCCACGACCCTTTAATGCAGTTCCTCATGTTGTGGTGACCCCCAACCATAAAATTATTTTCGTTGCTACTATGTAACTGTAATTTTGCTACTGTTATGAACCGTAATGTAAATATCTGATATGCAGGATGTATTTTTATTGCTATAAATTGAACATCATTAAAGCATAATGATTAATCACAAAAACAATATGTAATCATATACTGTGAAATGTTTTCTAATTACAAATAAATGAAATTTTGTCTTGAAGCATGGTGTAGCACAGGGGCTGGCAATCTTAAACACTCAAACAGCCATTTGGATCTGTTTCCCACAGAAAAGAAAACACCGGGAGCCACAAAACCTGGGTGGGTGTGACCAACTCAACATCACTCCCACCAGTCACATGACACACACACCCATGCCTACCCAGGTTTCATGGCTCAGTGTTTTCTATGGGAATAGGGACTCTCTCTCTTCTCTCCCCCTCCCTCTCATTTCTATTTTTCTCTATTTTTCCTCTCCCTTTCTCTTTTTCCTTCCTTTCTTTCCTTCCCTTTCCCTCTTTCTTTTTCTTTCTTTCTCACTGAACATGATAGCAAATTCAAATAAAGTTGTTCGATCCTTTTCCAAAAATTTTTAGCCTCCTCACAGGTCCACCACAACTGGTAGTATGTTCCATGTATTGATTCACATCTCCAGCATTTTGGGGGAGGTATTTGTTGAGATTTTAGCTAACCTTGTTGGTGCCAGGTGCCATCTGTAAAACATTTTGTACTGATTTTCCTTGTATGCAACTGATAGTGTCATTTTTAAGTTTGTTCCCCCAAAATTTTCTCATTTATCCCATTCAATATTATAGCCAAAGTTCTGTGCCCATTTTATCATTTGTTCTTTCGCATTTCCTCTTCCATTTTATGCTTCAGGAGAAATTTATATATTCTGCTGGGAAGCCCGTCAGTCTTCTGGCACCTCTCCTTCCACCGCACAGGGAATCCGAGCCGCTCCTTCCCTTCGGGCCGGCTTCTCGCCAGCCTCTCCGCGGGAGGCTCCTCGGTGACCCCTGTGAAAAGGTTATTTGATTCCCAAAGGGGTCGTGACCCACAGGTTGAGAACCGCTAGTGTAGACGGCGGTCATAAAGAAGCACCTGGCTTTCTTAACACTTCGCAACTGTTCTTGAAAGTGCGTTGACGGCTCGGTGGGCTGAAGCTGTTGACTGTCTGTTGCAGGGGAATGCAGCAACAAGGAATGTCCATTCCTGCACATCGACCCAGAATCTAAAATCAAAGACTGCCCTTGGTACGACCGAGGTTTCTGCAAACACGGTAGGTATCCAACTTGTTGATAGCCGTGCTTGCCTTGGAGACAGAGCTTGCAAAAGCCTCTGAGTTGACATTTGGCTCTTTGAAAAACCTGTCTTCCCTTTTGAAGAAAAACATGAAAACATTGTATGTATGTATGTATGTATGTATTTATTTATTTATTTATTTATTTATTTGTCTTGTATGCCGCCCATTCCCGGAGGACTCCGGGCGGCTCACAAAAGACAAGGGAAAAGGGGGTAGTTAGAGAGAATGGTCTGAATTTGAGCCCCTCTTGCTGTTTTGAAAACTTAAGTTTGGCTTGGATGAGATTAGTATTGGGGGGGGGGTGAGAAAGGGGTTTGCGTGTCTTGCACAATCCTTTTACGTGCCTTGCGTTTTGTGTTGTAGGTCCTCTCTGCAGACACAGACACACACGGCGCGTTATTTGTGTGAATTACCTGGTAGGCTTCTGTCCCGAAGGCCCTGCGTGCAAATTCATGCAGTGAGTATTTCCCAGATCTGTCCTAGAATTCTCCACCTGTTATTAAGCCACATAGGTGTGTGCCCTTTCCAAACCCTTCCTGAAATCTTCAAGCTGAAGTCTCATGGTGTCCCTCATTCACCCTCTTTAACGCTTAGCTGATTATTAGAGTTTCTGTACCTATAAAGCAGTGTATTTTCTTCTTGTGCCATATCCGTCATTGGATGTTGGCGATCCTATTTTTATCAACAGCCGCACAAAAAAGTACTGTTGAGTTTTGTCCAAACCCTTAGATTTTGAAGGCATGATGATGTTCTTCTTCTGCCTGGACCTCCTTTGCCTTCAATCTTTCCTTGGAGGATTAAGTGAAGGATGCTGTATTTTTCCAGGTGTCGCATCCCCTATCCAAAATATTCTAACTTTTGCTTTTTTATTGTTTTGATGATTACAATTAGTAATACAACACCATCACATACATTGCATTACTAGAGCTTTTTCTCATAGAATGAAGAAAAGCAAAAGTCACATTTTAAAAGGGGGTTTATTTCTGAAGCTAAGCTTAAAAGTATTCCTGGGAGAGTTAGAATCCCAAAAGCGGATTTCTTTTTTTATCAGTTTGGTCTCCCTCTCTTTCCATACGCATATGTCCTTTTTCTTTTGAAAAACAGTCCTCGGTTTGAACTTCCTATGGGAACGACAGAGCAGCCGCCGCTACCGCCCCCGACGCAGCCACAACAAAAAGTAAGCCCCCCCCTGCTTTTTCAGCTGCTTCGGTAGGCCGTTCACGCTTGAAGATTCAACTTAAAGAGAACTGTTTGAATAGTTCAACTGCGTGCGTTTGTTGATGCTAGAGATGCTTTTCCTGTTACAGATGATTTGCAGAGGGGAAGAGAAATGGACCACTGACACTCAAGGGAGTAGTAGTAGTTAATTTTATCGTGTACTTTTAATTAAGGGCACTGCAAGCAGAGGCCAAAGCCACAGATAATATTACAATCAAAATCCCCCAGGATTCTAACACCGTATAGGAAAATATTATTATTCTCCTCTAAGGGAATACAGCATTGGAAATGTTTAAAATAACCACATTTCATCGCTTCTTTCTTGAGCTTGCAGGATTTGGGTATGGCCAGTCTAGAGAAAAGAAGGACCAGGGGTGACATAGTAGTGGTATTCCAGTATTTGAGGGACTGCCAAAAAAAAGGGGGATGGTGGTGGTTAACTTATTTTCCAAAGCACCAGAAGGGAGGACAAGAAACAATGAATGGATTAGTTAATCAAGGAGAGAAGCAACCTGGAATTAAGGAGAAATTTCCTGACAGGACAATTAATAAGTGCAAGAGCTTGCCCCCCAGAAGTTGTGGGGGCTTCATCACTGGAGGTTTTTAAGAGATTGTACGGTCACCTGTCTGAAATAGCATAGGGTCTCCTGCTTGAGCAGGGGGTTGGACTAGAAGACCTCCAAGGTCCCTTCTAGCTCGATTCTGATTGATACCTTTTGAGGTAGAGATTGAAAGTCCCACCATCATCAGTTAAAGGGTGCTTTTGGGGGGGGGGGGAGTCTGATCACATGGTAGGTCCCAGGACCGCAAATTTAGGGGGAGGTTGAAAGATCTCACAATGTTTCCCTTGCGCTGTCTGAATACCGTGTTTTATTTTCTTTCGACCCCCGAAATAAGCATTTGGCCTTATTTTCGGGGAGGTCTTATTATTTTTGAGGTGCAGGAGGTGGTGAGCGTGGTCACCGCACGGCTGTTGCTGTGTTGCAATATTTTCGGGAAGGGTTTATTTTAGCGCATGTGCTCAAAAGCCCAATTGGGCTTATTATCCGGGGAAGTCTTATTATTGGGAAAAGAGGGTAGAGAAAACTGCTAAGGTGTGTAATACGTATTGTACAGGCTGCTTTGCCTTTTCAGCAAAACAACAACACGCCATTGCAAAGGTCCTCCTCTCTCATCCAGCTGACGAGTCAGAAGTCTTCCCCAAACCAACAAAGGACCCCACAGGTCATTGGGGTCATGCAGTCCCAAAACAACAGCATAGGGAACAGAGGACCACGCCCCCTGGAACAAGTCACCTGTTATAAGGTAAGGTAAACTGCCTAAGAAGGGACGTGGTGGCTCAGTTGCTCAGACACTGAGCTTGTTGATCAGAAAGGTCAGCAGTTCAAATCCTTAGCATCGCGTAAACGGAGTGAGCTCCCGTGACTTGTCCCAGCTTCTGCCAACCTAGCAGTTCAAGAGCACATAAAAAAATGCAAGTAGAAAAATAGGAACCACCTTTGGTGGAAAGGGAACAGCGTTCCGTGCTTCCTTCGGCATTTAGTCATGCCGGCCACGTGACCACGGAGGCATCTTCGGACAGCACTGGCTCTTCGGCTTTGAAACTGAGATGAGCACGGCCCCCTAGAGTCGGGAATGACTAGCACATATGTGCGAGGGGAACCTTTACCTTTAAGCTGCCTAAGGCTGAGTTTTATGAGGGGAGGGGCTGTGCAGGGGGAGTGGGAGGCCGATTTGTGCAGTTCCACTTGCCAGCCCTGAATTCTGGAGCCGGCACGATGATTACGTGTGTTTTCACTCTTTGAACATGGGATATTCCCCTCCGGTTCCGGAACATAAAATTTGAGAAATGACACATTTGCCTGCTTTGTGAAAAGTGAGAAAAGTATGATCCCCCATACATGAATGCTTTAAAAAAATCTGTAGGATTGTAATGGAATGTAGACAATGGGGAATGAAGGCTAATAATAGAATGGGCTGGAAAGTGTTGGCTTGAAAACATCAACGCATTTTGGTGGAACAGTGTTGTATGCCATAGCTTTCTCTCAAGTAGTTACGGCAGTGCCAAGTTTAGCCACATGGATGTGAAGTTTCCATGCCCATGTACATGTGTGCTGTCTGTCCAAATGCAAACAACAGGATATAAAACAGCAACAATTCATTGATTTTTCACTATTAGATTATTATTTTGAAAAAGGCAGGTGTTGATGTTTCTAAGTCTGTTCTTTCAGAATGGACTATTTAGGGGGGGGGAAAGAGCAATTGTGAATATTCAGATTAAAGGATTCGTTAAAATCTCTGAGTTATATGTGTACTTCGAGCAACAATGTTTTTGTCGTCTTCTTCTTAGTGTGGTGAAAAAGGACATTACGCCAACAGATGTACCAAAGGACATTTGGCTTTCCTTAGTGGGCAATGAACCAACGGACTTTACAGCATTTTTATACATTTACGAGCCGAATTATCTCTTAGTATCCTCTTGAATGACTGAACCACCCTTTTTTTTATACCTGCACCAAAGGATTGGCCAGTGAAAGGATTACTTGATCTACAACTGCTCTTTTTTGTTTTGGTATTTCCTTTTAATTTTTAAGGCTACAACGTAGTGCCTCTCTTGTTCACAGCCTGAAGAAGCAAAGGTAATACACAAGCCTTCTAAAAGGAAAAAAAAAAAAACTGGGATAGGGATTTTTGGTTCAAAAGGGTGGAGCTTTCTCCTTCGAAAATGTTTAGTTCTGTTCTTTCAACCGTCCTTGGCAGAAGATGATAAATATGTGTGTGTGAGCGACTGCCCACCTCTCCTTTGTTCCGCATCTTTGTGTTCCTTGTCTGGGCCGAAGGCTAATTCAAGATGGAATTCATCTTGTTCGTCAGAAGAGTGGGTCCAGTTGCATTTGTCTACATGTATAGTTTGTATATTTGGGATGCGATGGCTCAGTGGCTAAGATGCTGAGCTTGTCGATCAGAAAGGTTGGCAGTTCGGCGGTTTGAATCCCTAGCGCCGCATAACTGAGTGAGCTCCTGTGACTTGTCCCAGCTTCTGCCAACCTTGCAGTTTGAAAGCACGTTAAAAATGTGAGTAGAAAAATAGGAACCACCTTTGGTGGGAAGGGAACAGTGTTCGGTGCGCCTTTGGCATTGAGTCATACCGGCCACATGACTTCGGACAGCGCTGGCTCTTCGGCTTTAAAACAGAGATAAGCACCGCCCCCTAGAGTTGGGAATGACTAGCTCATGCAAGGGAAACCTTTACCTTTTACCTATAGTTTGTACTTTAAGATTGTTGGTGGCTGAACAAATACAGACAAAAAACTCCAAATTATGAAAAGCAGTGTTAGGTTTATGGGAAAACCAAATCTTTCCTTCATTCTGAAAGCGATCCAAACTATGTGCCACTGTAATGCAATTTTCATTTAATACTAAAAATGATCAAAAGTTCCCTAGGAACATAATAATCTGATATCCAAAATCCTTAAATCAATTGAAAGCTTAAAAAAGAAAACAAGAAAAACAAAACTCTCTGTAAAAACCCATTCTTTAAAAGACCTCCACTGCAGAATATTTTGTCATTAAGTTGGCCTGGAAGACTAATTCCAGTCACGAAACTGAATTATTCTGAAAATCCAAATTGATGTATATTTTCTAGGCATTCCAGACACAAAGCTTAGCATTTTTTAATCGAGTAAAAGAAAAAAACTGCCATTTTTTAAAAAAAAGATTGTTATTAACATTTCAGATCTTGGTGAAGCTAGTATTAGTATCTTCAATACTTTTTATAATTTTAAAGAAAGGTCTATTATATCCGCACTCATCTGTCTTCTAGCGTTTGAAATTAGTTCTACCAGACACAGATTGAATTATTTTATTATTGGTCTCGGCATACATCGGATACTTTGTAAGAGAAATACAGAAGTCAGTTGCCTGTGGTTGAAATGATCACAGCAAGAGAAACTTGTATTCTTGTCGGTGGAATCTTAGTGGTATTTTCTCCAGCGTTCTTCCTCTAAATAATCAGAACCAGTTTTGGTTAGGTTGCAGTTTTCTTTAAAAATTCTCAAACAGAAGTTAGCTTTTCTTTTAAACTTTTGTACATATAGCCAATTAAGTTTACAAATAAGGTAATTGAATGCTGAATATTCCTGCTATTCCACTGAGTGATTTGCAGGGGGGGGGGGGGAGAGAAGGGGAGGGGATGGAAGTACAATCTTAAGAGTCCAATTCTTGTTGCTTGCAGTTACCAGGTTTCTGGGAATACAGATTTTACCCAGTACTTGGCAGAAGGTATTTTGTAGCTACAGGTAGTCCTCGACTTACAACAGTTCAATTACTGACCATTCAAAGCTGTTTTTCACACTTACGACCTTTGCAGCCTTCCTGTGGTCACACGATCAAAATTCAGATGCCTGGCAGCAACTGACTCATATTTATGGCTGTTGCAAGGTCACGTGATTCCCTTTTGCAACCTTCTGGCAAGTCAAGGAAAGGGAAGCCAGATTCACTGAACAATTGCGTTGCTAATTTAATAACTGCGGTGATCCACTTAACTGTGGCGAGAAAGGTTGTAAATTGGGGCAAAACTCACGCAACAAATGTCTCAATTAGGGGCAGAAATTTTGGGCTGGGTTGTGGTCATAAACTGAGGACTACCTGTACAATCTCAGAGAAAACCTTGCCGCCTGTTCTATCAGATTATAAGGCCTGTCTGAAGTTAGGCGAAGTAGCGTGTAGAAGTCCTAGAAACTGAATTTGGCCAATGCATTTAACTGCAGTGGATAGAACTAAATAAATTATCCCGGATCAATAGCAATAGCAGTTAGACTTATATACCGCTTCATAGGGCTTTCAGCCCCCTCTAAGCGGTTTACAAAGTCAGCATATCGCCCCCACAGTCTGGGTCCTCATTTCACCCACCTCGGAAGGATGGAAGGCTGAGTCAACCTTGAGCCGGTGAGATTAGAACTGCTGAACTGCAGATAACAGTCAGCTGAAGTGGCCTGCAGTACTGCACCCTAACCACTGCACCACCTCGGCTCTATAATGCCTACCGACCTCACAAACTCATGCAATGCTCAACAAGAACTGTGCCTTAGGCTGCCACACCACCTGGCATCTCTTCAACAATAAAGCCATAATTTGGTGTGGCTTCATTCTCCCCGTGTAGGGCTGCATGTTTGGCTATTTCATCGCAAGCAGTTTCTCGTGTTTTGCTTGTGTCATGTGAATCTGTCCACCCCTCTCCACTTGCAGGGACCAGAGCTTAAAAACAAAACTGGTTTCGAACCCATATTTGTCTGTTTTTTTGTAAGTTGGTTCTGCTGTATCCAGATGTGGCAGCGAGCCCTTGAACACGGCCCAAAACATCAACTCATTACAGAATCTTGGCACATTGTGTGAACATGTAATAAAAAAAAAACGAAACATTTTACTTACTGAGGTGATCATACACTAAGTAGTAGCTGAAAACCACGTAAGCTGATAACAACATGGCAGGACCGGTGATGCCACATCTCTTCGGTTCCCAGTATTTTGAGTAGAACCTGTTGTGGCCTAATCAAAGTGGAAACCCATCTTAAAAGTCAGAGTAATGGCTTGACTAGCCGCATATATTCTTAGCCACAGATATTCTAGCCATAGCATTATCGATGCAGATGTAGAGAGAGAGAGAGAGAGATGGAAATTCCAATAGGCATCTTGTAAATTCCTAAGGAATACACTCTCTCTCTCTCTCTCCCCCCCCCTCTCTCTCTCACACACACACACAATGTAAGATTTTTTTCCAAAATACTAACCTCTCTTGCATGATTCCAGAAAAGCTCTGGGGGTGTAATTGAGCGATGCCAACCAAGTGGGAAGCTGACCCAGTTTCACATCCAGAAGCCTCAAATCTTTAATAGGTACTAAAAAAAAAAAAAAAGGACCACAAAACATGAAGGGAAGGAATCCAACATTTAAGGAATGATCACCAAAAATGATCCATGTAATTTACGATTGTTATCCCCGTTTAAGTCACT
This sequence comes from Thamnophis elegans, assembly GCF_009769535.1. Classification (NCBI taxonomy): domain Eukaryota; kingdom Metazoa; phylum Chordata; class Lepidosauria; order Squamata; family Natricidae; genus Thamnophis; species Thamnophis elegans. The sequence continues at coordinate 4,629,270 of NC_045554.1, forward strand.
CATCAGCAGAACAAAACATTCCCTTTTCTTTGTAACTAATCTCTCTGTTACATTATACTGAGATGGAAATTAAAGTCAGTAAAGCCAGCCAGTTACAGCTTGCAAACGACACGGGAGGCTAAACATTTAAAAATATACCCTACAATGAGCATCTCTGCATTTGCACGGTGGCAGAGGGAGAAGACCTGGCACACATCCTAAGTGATTGTTGCTTGTATAAAGGGGTGAGGGACAGGTGCCTTGGTCCATATACCAAACGAAGGACCCACTGGGATCCCCCTGTCAAAACAACTTACCTTATGTGCGGCCAGAATCTGAAAATAACATTGAACACAGCACAATCCTTAAACAAAATGGTTCAGTTGAGATATGCCTAGGTGGGACTGATTGGGGTAGATTGCAGGGGATGACACCAAAATATAATAATATCATACTTTTATCTATATCTTAAATGATTGTATTCTATTCCAATATCATTTTAGACTGTATTTTTATTCCAATTCCATTTTAAATGGTATTTTATTCCAATTTCATTTTAAATGGTATTTTATCCAGTTGCATTTTTAAATTGCCTGCGTCAAATTGTAGTAATAATTTGTTTCTGGAACTTTGCCCTTCGATATAGCCCGAAAGCTAATCAATAAAGACTCATATAGATTTATGTCCCTTTTAGAGACAGGGGGAAAAAAACAAATTAGATCCTGTCAAAGAGATCCTACGCTTCTGCAGCTTAACCTCCTTCTCTGCACCCCAAGCCAATGGAGTGGGAGAAATTTAAGAAATCAAAGTAACATTTAAATATATTTTTCATTTTAAAAATCCTATTTTTCCCCTTCCAACGATTGCAAGCCATATATTTCCCCCCTCCCCCGCATTTTAGGGCGTGAGCAACATAGAAATTGGGGTGGGGGGGGGATGGAAACAAAAGCTACCCCTGCTGCCCCCCCCCACCCGCCCTGGACTCCAAAGCCCATCAGTCCCAGCCGGCGGGGCTCATGGTTGCTACCATCTCAAGCGCCTCCGGGTTGCCACCGCCGGCTTATCTGTGGGGGAAAAAGGCGACTTTCAGGGGTCCAGAAAGCCTGGCGGGGGGTCACCTTGGCTTCTCCCGCCCCGGAGAAAGACTCACCGGGTTTCTCCGCCATCTTGCGGCTGCTCAAGAGATCCGCCCGCAAAGGATGCCGGGAAAGAGATCGCACGCGCACGCGCGTGGACCTCCTGGGCGGAGCTAAGTGAGGGGCGGGGCGAGGAGGGTTGCAAAGTTTCTTTCTTTCTTTCTTCCATTCGCTTTTTAATAGCGTTAATTTAATAGATTTAAACCACTTCATACTTTAATTTAAGAGCCTTATGATAGCGTTTGCATTCTCTTCTTCTGCCTAGATTTCCCCTTCCCTACTTTTACATTTTAACATTAAATTAAATTTAAAAATAAATTAGAATTAAATTTAAAATTATTAAAATTAATTATTAGAATTATTAGAATTGCCGATGTGTGTGGGATATTCTCAGAGTTTTCTCCGCATGGGTCCATATTCATATTTTTATCCTTCTTTGGCGGGAGGGGGTGTCTGGGTTGGATTGTTTGATATTAAATTGTGTGATCTTGCATGCAAAAATCAATCAGCCACTAGATGCCGCCCAAGAGATACCCCAAAAAGTATATTTAATTTTGCTGCCATCTAGCAGTTGCTTCCAGTAGTTCTACAGCCCTTAATTATTCCCAATGCATCTGTGCAAAATGCACGTAGTCTTCGAACTACAAGAGTTCATTTAGTGACCGTTCAAAATTACAACAGAACTGAAAAAAAAGGGACTTAGGACCTGTTTTACACAGCTACGACCTTTCCGGGGTGCCCAGACTCATGTGATTAAAACTCAGATGCTTGGCAACTGATTCATATTTATGACCCTTGGCTGTGTCCCCTTTGGGGACCTTCTGACAAACAAAATTCATGGGGAGGCCAGATTCACTTAACAACCAGGTTGCTAACTCAACCATTACAAGGATTCACTTAACAACTGTGGCGTGGAAGGTCATAAAACGGGACAAAGCTCACTTAACAACAGAATCTTCGGGCTCAGTTATGGTCGTAAGCCGAGGACTAGCTGTAGATTCCGGTCATACTTTTCTTCTTTCCATGTGGCTGCCCTGAAAATGACATGAATTTGGGGCAGGAGATCCTTTAGGAATCCAACATTTGTTAGCAAAGGAAGCCGAGGTGGCGCAGTGGTTAGGGTGCAGTACTGCAGGCCACTTCAGCTGACTGTTATCTGCAGTTCAGCGGTTCTAATCTCACCGGCTCAAGGTTGACTCAGCCTTCCATCCTTCCGAGGTGGGTAAAATGAGGACCCGGATTGTTGTTGGGGGCAATATACTGACTCTGTAAACCGCTTAGAGAGGGCTGAAAGCCCTATGAAGCGGTATATAAGTCTAACTGCTATTGCTATTGCTATTTGCGCACTTGATAAATGAGTTGCAACCATGCACATGTAGTTCTGGATTTATGACCATTCGTTTAGAATAGAATAGAATTCTTTATCGGCCAAGTGTGGTTGGGCACACAAGGAATTTGTCTTTGGTGCAGATGCTCTCGTTGTACATAAAAAGAAAAGATACATTCGTCACGAATCATAAAGTACAACACTTAATGATAGTCCTAGGCTACAAATAAGAAACCAGGAACCAATATCAATATTAATTGTAAGGATACAAGCAGCAAAGTTACAGTCCTGCAGTTCATAAGTGGGAGGAGATGGGCGATAGGAACAATGAGAAGACTAATAGTAATGCAGACTTAGTGAATAGTTTGACAGTGTTGACGGAATTGTTTAGCAGAGTGATGGCATGGGGGAAAAACTGTCCTTGTGTCTAATTGTCTTGGTGTGCAGTGCTCTGTAGCGTCGTTTTGAGGGTAGGAGTTGAAACAATTTATGCCCAGGATGCCAGGGGTCTGTAGATATTTTCACGGAAGGCAGGATGGCAGTAATTGTGTTGTTATCTGCAGTTTTGATTATCCTCTGAAGTCTGCGTCTGTCTTGTTGGGTTTCAGAACTGTTCGAAGTCATGATAGTGTTGAAAAAAAGGATATTTTCTTGCACTTATAACGGTTGCAGTAACTCCTGCAGTCACTTGATCAATACTGGCCTTTTGGCTGTGGTGTCCTGGAGTCATATGATCAACATCTGCGACTGGGGCAGCCCTTGAAGAGCATTCGGAGACTTCAACTGGTCCAGAATGCGGCCGCGCGAGCGATTGTGGATGTACCTCGATACACCCACGTTACACCTATCCTCCGCGAGCTGCATTGGCTCCCAATCAGTCTCCGGATACGCTTCAAGGTGCTAGTTATCACTTATAAAGCCCTTCATGGTATTGGACCTGGGTACTTGAGAGACCGCCTGCTGCCAATTACCTCCCAAAGACCCATTAGATCGCACAGCGTCGGCCTCCTCCGGGTCCCATCCACTAGCCAATGCCATCTGGCTACGACCCGGGGGAGGGCCTTCTCTGTTGCAGCTCCGGCCCTTTGGAACGAACTCCCCACGGAGATTCGGACCCTCACCTCTCTCCCTGCTTTCCGAAAAGCCGTTAAAACCTGGCTGTGTCGGCAGGCCTGGGGTTGATGAGTTCCCTTCCCCTCTCGACAGGTGTGGTTGTTGGTCATTTTAAATGTCTATTTTGTACTTGCATGTTTCCCTTGCCCGTTTAAGTTGTTCGCCGCCCTGAGTCCCTTTTTGGGAATAGGGCGGCATATAAATAAAATTAAACTTAAACTTAAACTTAACTTTCCGAGGCAGCCCTTGGCCAGTAATGCCAGGGGGGGGCAGCGGGATTTGCTTAATGACTACGGCGATTCATGTAATGACTAAGGCAAAAAGTCATAAAATTAGGTGCAATTTACTTAATGGCTACCTTGCTTAATGACAGATGTTCCCATTCCAGTTTTGGTCACAAATCAAGAACTGGCTGTCATTTCGCAAGCAGCCATTTCAGAAGAGCCCAGAAGGTGTCAGTCTCGTTTAGCAATCTGTATTCAGAAATAATTGTCCCATTGGATGAATAATAATCAACCATCCCTACCTTTCAAAGAAAAACGCTGATCAGAGGCTGCTGTTTCTTCAAGGGTTGAGAACCTAAACGCCAGAGTTTTATTTAACTATGATTCCCAACAGCCTAGCTGACTGCCAAGGAGGCTGGGAACTGTAGTTTCAACCTGTGGAGAGTCAAGAGTCTGCCCAAGAAATAGGACTTTTAAGATTCTTGAGTAATTTCACGTATCTTTTGCAGGCTGAGAGATGCCTGTGTCCTTATGATAGATACTCATGTCCTGTGGTGGCCACCAGTGGCCAGCAGATTCGGACAGTGAGGAGGTTGGGGAGGAACGTGGGCCAGTCCTGGAGTCTGGGGAAGGCTCTGATGAGGGCTCTGTGTCGGAGGCAGAGAGGAGACCAGGGCCGTATGCCAGTTATCAGCTGCCTTCGGAGTCAGACCTCAGTGAGGCAGAGGAACAGCTGGAGCCTGTTCCCAGTGTGCGCATGCGCAGAGTGGCCAGACGAAGGGAACAGCTAAAGAACAGGGGTCGACTTGGGAGTAAGGCCACAGGTGGACGATGAATGGCCCCTCCCAGAGGAAATAAAAGAGGAGCGAAAGGGGAGTGGAGTTTGCAGGAGACCATTAGTTCGCTTCATTGGTTCGTGACTCTCCGAGACTCCTTGCCAAATTTTGCAGACATCAGCCTGGCAGCTCTCCAAGCCAGAGAAGGTCTGTGACTATAAATCGTCCCTTGAAAGACTTTGTGAATGAGCAGAATTCACAGTGAATTAATAAAAGGGGTTTTTGTTGGGACCAGGAGTTTGTTTCATGCCCTTGGGTCAAAACAAAATGGGAGTCCAACCTCTTCTTGAAAGCCTTGAGCGATGAAACATCTATAACTTCCACAACAATTAAGGCAGTTCCTTGGGAACATGAATAATGATGTTAAAGCGCATATATTTGAGATGTAACGTGAAGGCAGCCATCCTTGCAGGAGAAGACCTTGATGCTTAGAAACATGGAAGGTGCTTGAATAAGAGGTGGCAGATATTTCTCCTGGGGATATAAGCTGGTGGCTACAAGGACTCGAAGAAGCAGCTGTTGGAATCAATCCTTGTCCTTCAAGTCAAAAGACTCAGATGTGATGGAAATAATAAGTAATAATAATAATAATAACAAAAAATGTGATTTCCATCGGGGCTGGCCAGCCTCTCCCCATGACCTGTATGCATGCTCGCCCTTTCTCCTCTTTCCAGAACCCTCTGGGTCTCTAGCATGATTGTCTTTTTTTGCAATATGGGGTTAGAGGTTCTCCGGCAAAGCAGAAACAACACTGGCTT